>NC_056729.1:136396046-136488117 GCF_019279795.1 Protopterus annectens
CTGGAACAGTGTGTCAAAAAACCCCCACCCAATTAAATATTGGGGCCAACAAAGGTTTTAGCAATGAAATTTGGGCAATGAAACAGAAAAAAATGGGATGAGTGGTGCATGTAGACGTGAAGGAATGCCAATGCTCGACATGGACATTGTACAGTGGTTATGGTGAGTGTGGCACATATTGTAGATATGTCAGTGCCAGACATGACATGGCATGCTACACGACTGCAGCATTAAATACCACACATACCCAATGTGTGTCATGTGACCTATGCACCCAATAGCATTCCAGGGCATATATGTGACTCTTTGTACAGATGGTGACTGATGTGCAGAATGTGTATACTAGCATATGTAAGCACACACACAACATGCTATGCATGGTGTGTATAGGTGCATATGTTTGCACACACAGAACAATGAGGTGCACAGCAAAGACTTCTATGTGTAGTACTGTGGTCACTGTAACCGGATGGGGTGTAGTACCATGTGCCATCATCATCATCATGCATCTTGTGGTCACTCACGGCTACTACTGTGTGACAGACCACCGCCTAGCATGCTGTACCTGAAATGCAGTGTCGTGGATACATTCACTATTACACAGCCAATTTGTACATGGGTGTATGAGGTGCCCAGTAGAGAGCATTCCCTCACATGACTGTGTTATGTGTTGAAGAGTGTTGCACAGCCCCATGATAGGCCTCTACCCCCCAGGTACATTATGTGTGTGTGGATGACATGTGGGATACTGATGTGTGACCTTACAATGGGTGTGAGGTTACGCCATATGTACCATGACTTTGTGTACCGCATGTGATCAATGTGTTATGTTGTGTACAGGTGTTGCAACTATTCCTATCCAATGTGCAGTACGGGGTTGCCACAACTGTGTGTCATGCTCTGTGTATTGCATGTCATTGAGGCAGCTACTGACATTACTGAGCTGTGCAACATCTCATAGCAAACATGCACAGCATGCATTATGCGTAGGTGTGTTACGTGTATATGGCCTACACCTCACCTATGACATGCATATTTCATTACCAACATTGCAGGTATAACACACTCACCAGCATGGATCGGCTGCCCTGCTGTCACACCAGAGGGACCTACGAGAATATGAGAGGGTTCGTCAGTGGCCACAACTGTGGCATTGCTACAGTGGGTATGCTAAACTGCAGTACAACAACAGTCAACAGTCACAGGTGTAGGTGTAGGGATATTATTCAAACTATCTGTATTGCACAACACTAGGCAGCTGAACTGCTAAACACACAGTACACATCTCACGCACACATAATCTAACAATACAGTTAACTGTAGTCTACAGATTGGGCATGTTACCTGCTTGCTCCAGGTGGATGTGCTGGGTGGCTCCAGCCTCCATTACAACACATGTCAGTGGTTGTTGTAGCTGTTGTCCAGGAACCACCACGCTTAGGGGCAGCTCCTCTGCTCTGGTGAGGGGGGGTGAATGGCCACCCCTCCACCTGTGGCAAGCTGCTGTCTTTGGATATCAGATGCACGCCACCGGACTTGTCTAATTAAATCACTGCAGTGATGGCGTACCTGCTGATATGTCCGGTTATGCATGCCTATGTCATTTACCCGACTAACAAGTTCCTGCCACAGTGCAGTCCGCTCCTGCTGGTATTGGCCACTTCTGGAGAAGAGCATTGTGTACTGCTGCAAAAGGCTGTTGCATATCACCTCTTCCTCCTCCACTGTATACGCTGGGTTGTGGTGGTGGGCCATATGGATGAAAAAGATATGAACAATATGTGTGACAGTGTCCTGTGTCACACTTTACACCTTTACCCACAGATATCACTTTACTGCAATATATACCATCCTATTGGCTGCCAGAGGATGCACACGTTCAATACCACTTATTGGTTCTCAGGCCACAACTAACTAACACTGCCTGGCAAACTCTATATATCACACCACTATAAAACAGTACCCGACACACTGTTTGTGACACATTGCACAACCTCAAGACAGGGGTGTATATCACACTGATGCATGAACAGAGATGTCATCCATTGCAATGGATGTATAGTACAGGTACAGTAGTACCAATCAACCACCCTAGTCATTGATGCCATAGCCCTGCCTAACAGATGTGTCCAGTTGTTACTATAGGGGGCATACTGCTGTAACAGACTATATATGTTGCTGGATACACACATTTACCCTGTAACACACATATGATCGCAGCCATTGTACAGGCATAATCACACACACATCAGGCAAACATACAATGCACCACTGTATGCCAACACAGATGAGCATTACCTGTGTACCATATAGTACTGTGTGCCACTACTTACACACCCTTATATCTGCATTCTGTCCTCTGTGGAGACTACAGGAAACACACATGACAGTGTTTCCAAGCAATGTGAACACACACCATACTGTGCTGTTTAGACCTACAGCTTCAGGTTGTACTACAGTTCATATTGGTGATGGATTCACCAGCAGTACCACTCACTAAGCATACATGTATTGCTTTAGCCTACAATGAGACACCACATTTGTCAACGGAGAACTACGTCACATCATCTGCCGTACTACTATGTCTGCCTAACAGTACATTACACATCAGTTGCTGTCCTCACAGCTAGGATAGGCACTACCATGTCAGATACAACATCACACTAAGCTATCACACCTTTACAGACCTTGCACACATTCAGCGTTACACTTATGCAATATCACATAGCAGCTATTGCATTAAGTACATGTGTGAGTGCATAGTGGCATAAGTAGATAATATGCTATTGGCCCTAGGGCCTACGGCAGCATAGCCATATGCTACCCTGGCCTTTGACACACATGTACTTTGATTTCACTTGCCCCTGCCAACCTGAACCACAGAGGTGTTTCCTGGGGTGTATTACCAATCACCCACACAATCATCAGGGGTATTTAATACAACTGCTAAGGAGGAGCCTTGTTTGCCATTGCTATGTGGTCTATTCTGGTGTATGGCATATCTCTGAGATGGGAACCTATCCCTCCAGCATGTGCCGTTTAGTGAGCTGACAAGGTTTAGGGCCCTAGAGCATTTATCCCAGAGGGATTGTGATATGTTGCCATGGTGGTTGTCACCCAGCTATGGGTGTGACATACCTCTGTATGTCCAGCAGAGGTCACCTCTGTGTGGCCAGTATGCAATACAGTGTACTTGTGATTTTGTGAGTCAGTCTGCATAGGGCATCTGTTTGCAGCCAGTATTACCCTCTGGGGGTCTGTCTGTGGCCTGTTCACCTGTTGTAGTTGTCATGTGAAGTACATACCACACAGGGCATTGTGATGAGTACAGAGGAACTCTACCCTATACGTCCATAGCTGACACACCTGTTGTCATGACACATACCACACAGACAGATTACAGGTGTAGTGTGGCACTGTCATCATCAAAGCGGAGGCTACTGTCCACCTCTGTCCCATGTTCCCTTAACACACCTTCACTGTTAGGTACATCTCTACCTATGTGGTAGTTAATGGGTACATTGTTTTGGGAAGGTGGAATGTCACTGCAGTATCAACACTTGTCTACAGTCCGTACCTTGGTCACCACACACCTGTTGTGGTACATATGAATCCATGTCTCTCTGTCGCTCTCTCTCACTCTATATGTATGTATATATATATATATATATATATATATATATATATATATATATATATATATATATATATATATATATTCTATACATGCATATCTATACACATACATGTACACATCCATTGCTGTCTACATGGATGTACATATAGGCACATGTACAGTCCAACTTTCATGGTGGGGATATCACTTATGCGATAGTTGTGAGATGTACAGGTATGTGATTAAATTGCACAGTGTTGTGCAGAAGGCATGTGGGTGTCCTCAGCCCTTGTTGCATTAGCAGGCCTCACTAGCTGTAACACAGCAGATCTGACACATCTGTCCCACAGCATTTAACCACCACATGACATATATCAACACTACCTTAGCTGGGTGCTTTTCCACTATTTATGTGGTGTAGTACGACAAGGATGAGGGCACCAGGAAGTGTGGTAGGGGGCGCCGTGGAGCCCTTTTGCCTAGGGCACCAGTTGACCTACGGCCGCTCCTGCGCACTGCATGCTGTTTTCTAAGCCACACACTACAACCTACATGGATATACGCACATATCAACCTTCACTGACAGATATCTGTCCACCCTTCACTAACAGTTGCAGTATGTCCCTTGCCCTATGCACATGTGCAGATACAGATAGATACATACTGCTGCCACACATGGATGATTTGCAGTGTGTAGAGTACTCTTCAGGAACATCTACAACATGCCAATACATACATGTGAGTTACATACCTTACCTTAGTATTTCCCTGCTTCGTGTGTTACGATTTTGTAGTTTTTATTTTTTATTGGTGTTTATTTTTGGTTTTTGCCCTCTATTCAACGTTCTGTCTCAGTTTCTCACTCTGTTCTGTTCTGTCTCTGTCTCTGTCTCAGTTGTATCTGTGTCTGTGTCCGTGTCTCTGTCTCTGTCTCTCTCTCTCACTCTCTATCTCACAGCACCTGCAATGATATAATTGCATGTGTGGACTGCAGGTACAGCCTGCTTTTCTAAGTATCTGCACTTGTGCATGTGACAGCCTCTACACCAATTTCTGCCCACCATTCAGTAATTGCATGCAGCCTGCTGTTCGGTGACTGCATTACTCACTTTGATTGCAGCCCACTGCTATAAAATGCTAGTTTAGGTAGGCGTAGCCCTTTCAGATTTCCAAGGTGGGGCCCATGCTTATTTGCTCTGGACACCGTTGTGTCAGTCTGAAGGTTGGTATATGTCTCTTATCTGATGCTAGGGTTGTAGCCAGTGATATGCATGTTGTACTCAAACCTGAATGTTGCTGCTTCCAGTACACACATCTCATTGTAGACATGTACACACCCCTCCAAATGCTAACACAGGATACATGGGAGTATGTACTTTTTTCTCACTTACACAATTAACTGCCATACAAATATAGTTACTGCACTGTATTCCTGTGGCCAGTATTAATCCTGGTCTGATACTGTGTGGTGTTTGTAAGGTGCTACTGTAACATTATTCCCTGCTAGGATGGCTGGTTCTCCTTTCACAGTCATGTCATGCAATTCCACAACCACTGCTGGTAAAGACCCACAGAAAAGGATTAGTGTTACACCATTCCTAATTTTCATTTACATTCCCTCATTGTAATGCATGATATAGTTATTTCAGAACCTAATTGTAAACTAGTTGTTTGTATATCTGCTGTGGCTTAGTGGTAATTCATGCAGTCTATTGTGTCAATGGTCTGGGGTTCGAGACTAGCAGAGGTATTTTCTTTTGCTGCTGAGCAGAACAAGGGCCCTGACATAGAGTGACTAAGGCACTTATAAGCAGTTGTAAGTGGGTTTGCTTGGGTTTGCATGACGCTTAGCAATGCTTAGCTAAGCGCACAGATGCACACACTCGCTTAAACCTGCTTACTACTGCTTAAAAGTTCTTACTCCCACTAACCCTCACGCTAATTTCTTTTAAAGAAAAGACAATGGGTGATAGGAAAGTGGTGAAAAAGGGAGCACAAAGAGGGACATGCAGTAGGTAAACAAGCTCGGGATGTGCAGGACAGGTGTAGGGAAGGTCCATAGCTGCCCATTTCTTTAACAGCAACAGCTATGCATATACAATGAATTTGGAGTGAAATTTGAAAGCTTCCACCCCTGGGAGAGGGGTGAGAACAACAAAGTATGTTGTACTGCCAATTCTAATTATCAGCTTTCATGTTTGTCCGATGGACATGTGTGCAAAATGGGCAGCTATGTATGGGGCGTAATTTTTTTGTGGGTACAGATTGCCCTTTTTTTTTTTTTTTCAGGTGGGAGTGGGAAGTGAGGTAGAGGAAGTAAGTATATCCGGGGAGGTAGGTTGGGAAGGTAAACAGACAAGACAGACAAGACGCATACAGGGGCGGTGTATGACACATGGGGTGGGTGAACACAATTGACGGGGTCGGATGGTTGGAAATCACAAGCCCATGAGCCCACAGATGGTAACAGTGGCACTGAGATCCCCACCCATGGGCAGTCACCACTGAACCTTCACAGCCCCGGGGGTGGCTGTGCTGGGGACTGCGTAGGATGGGCAGGCTCACCCGTGAGACACGCCACTCTCGCTTCAAGCTGGCATAGGGGATCAGCGACTGAAAGCTGGATCTCCCTATGCACCACAGCCCGGACCCTTTGAAGGGTGACAGGTGGCCCTTCTCCGCCCACGCTTGCATTGGGGGGAAGAGCCCCATCCCCTGCAGTGCTTCCACCCGAAGGTGGCACAGGACCAATGGAGGAGGGGAGCCCGGGCTGGGCACCGGACCTGCTGGTGCCAGGTGCACTCGCTGGCTGAGGAGGGACAGGTGGGTCCGCTGGGACCGGCTTTCCCATACGTTCTGTGATTAGGTGTGTTTCATTACAACATAAGCAAAACAGCATTCCAGATTAGTTGTAACAGCATGCAATAATATTCCCATTAACCCAACACACCAAGGGTACAACAGTTGAACAGCAAGCATAACACATGCATATATTGAACCACAGTGGTTATTCCAACAGCATGCAGGGATGTTTGGTCGCAACAGGCCACTATGATTGTGGTGTTTAAACAGGGCACATGCATCAACGTGAATGCAAATATTTATAGAACAATAGGACATAAGTCCCAACAAATATTTAAGATTACACATACCCATTGAGGTGTGGAATTGCATGGTTTATGCACATACAGTAGGATGTATAAAAAACCTCTGCTAACATCTTATAATGACCTTTTAGTCTACACTACATTCCTAGTGACTACAAGTGTATATCCCCTACCTGTATTATTATACTTTCCACCATACATTAGGTTGTGTAATGGCTTTGGTTAGCTCAATATATGCCTGACCTATATCTGACATACTAACTGTCCAGGATGCAGATGTTACTGCTACATATTTCTTGATTGCATTTCTATTTCTTTATCTACATATCTGGGATGTTTTCACATAACATTTTCACTTCGATTTGTACAGAACCCTGCATTTCTTGATACACACTCACATTTCTGGGAAAAAAATAACATGCTACACGTGTGCCAGGTTTACTTATTCATCCCAGCCAGTAACTGCCTGTTGTGGACTATATATATGTTTCACAGCTACTAGTACTTCCATCACCCACTTTATATGGGACTGCACAACTCTGGGTTGACAGCACCTTTTCAAACAGTACTGTTTGTATACTGCAAGGGTACAACAACATTTCAGACTCTGTGACACAGACACACTCTGGGTTTTAGACCTTTATTAATGACATTACACACTTTTCCACAGGCTGACTCCTTTATTTGTTTTAACGGTGTATATGGCAGACATGTTCAAGACATATTATACCTTTATTAATAGGTTAGAACAATCTTTTTTCAGGCTCACTCACTTATTTTATATGACAGTGCCTGCAGAGATATTATTCCAGACATATGGTACCTTTCTTAATGGGTTTCTACACTCTTTTTCTGCCTCTCTGAAGTTTTTATCTGACAGTACATGCAGAGGACTTAGTCAGGCAATTTTATGGCTGTATTATTGGACTACAACACTTTCTTTCATGCTCTCTCCCATATTTTATATAACAATACATGCATAATAATCACTAACCTGCATAGTGGCGCAGCCTTAGCAGCCTATCAGCATAGGCTTGCTGATTCATAGCACAGTCACCTGCAGCTGTAAAGTAAATGAAGGGATATTGAGACATACCTATCCGTTATACATACTCCATTATCAATTTGTACATACTGCATTCCATGGCTACATACTCAGTTGTGGGGCATCCCGCATCCCACAGGTCTCCTGTATCCATTGGTTCAGGCGGTCCTGCTTTCATCTCTTCAGGTCTGCATGGTGGTGACGGACCTGTTCACCAGTCCGAGGAACGCCTGTGTCACTGGTGAGGTCACGAGCTAACCGATTCCAAGCCTCTGCCTTGTACTCTGTCCCTTGGAACTGGCCCTGTAGGAGTCTTGACTCGTGACACTGGACAAGAAGACAAACCATGTATTTGGACTCCTCGATGCCACAACGTTGCGCTCGGAAGCGTGCTCCCTCTCCGACACCAGACATTTTAACTGCAGATGTGAGCTACAATCAGTTATGGCGTGTATTCCCACCTGTGGGGCTTAAATATGCTGCATTTTCCACACTTTTTTGTGATTGGCCATTTTGTAAAATTCTCGGCTGACTGCAGACCTGCTTAGTAATGGTTAAACTACCATTCGTAAGTATATGTATGTTAATAGTGGCTGTTTCCCCTATGTTGTTATGGCTTAGTGGTTCTGTACTTTACTTCTGATGCACAGAGTCCTGGGTTTGAACCTTGTCATTCATTTTGTTTTCATACTATCCAGACAGGCTAGGGGGTGTGGCTGCATTTAAGCAACTTTGCTCTACGTTGCTCCTCAGTGCCCTATGGTGCCCTAGTTGGCGCGGCACGCAAGTCCATGCAAACACATTGCACTGGGGAAAGCACCATTGAACTATGGGCAACTCTATTGCGCTGGGTAAAGCGCCATTGAACTATGGGCAACTCTGTTGTGCTGGGTAAAGCGCTATGAAACTATGGGCAACTCCATTGTGCTGGGGGAAGCGCTGCTTAACTGCAGGCAATTTTATATCAGGATCCTTTAAAATATTTATTTTGTTCACTGATACATTGGCCATTTCACTGCTTTTTAGTAATGTTTAAACATATTTGTCAGGTATTATTTCATATACTGATTTAAAACATAAATAGGAAGGGGAGTGGTGGGACTCGAACCGTGAATGCCTATTTTTTGTCCGAACACTCTACCATTACGCTATTGCTATTTGGTGTGATTTGCATTAACATTCTTTCTTATGCTCTTCCATGTCAGAATTGCTAACTCTAGCTAAACAATGGGCACACCCATGCACACACGCGCAAATACGGGCAGCTATTTTGGGGATTTAAAAAAATATATTTAATGTTTTGCATTTTAGAACTGTGATAGGGGTTTACAATATCAGGGAGTGTGGTGTTGGGTGCAGGGACATTTGAGCGGACTCACTCTTGTGTGTGTGCTTTGTTTAGTTTTAAAACAATTGCAGGGGCGTGGACATTTAGACTGCTCTGCAGTCGGACACGCCCCCTGCTTTCTTACATGGTCCGTGTAAGACTTACGGTTGAGTCAGTGTGCCCTCATGCATATTCATGGCACGCTGACGTCATACCGTTCAACTGCTGCCTCCGAATAAGACTTATTAAGTCTTACACGGAGGATTCGTGAATCCGGGGGACTGTATGTAAATCATCAAGCTGTCTATATACATCCTTACTTTGCATAGCATTTTCTGAAACTGAAGTTAAGAAGCAAAACACAAGCAAATGTAAATGGCAATAAATGCTATTAAAAAGATATTAACACCAATGCTATCAGAAAACATCTTCCTTGGGATGTTAAATTAGGGTCAGAATTCAATAAAGCCTTCAATTTCTTTTCTGTGTAGGCATTGTTCCGCGATGCTTACACGGATGCAAACATATTAAGATTCAGTAAGCTCTGCTGAGTGGTGCGCCCGCATGCTCAAACATGGAAAATTCCATGGCATGCAAATCACCTCATAAGCAGGTAAATCTCATGAACATGAGACAGGTAGAGGGATCCAACAAGCAGAAAGGCAACTGTGCAGACCCCATGCCAGTGTCCGTAGTGCACACAGAAAAATTCCAAGCACAAGAGTCTAGACAGACAAAAGGGGTTGTAAAAATGTAGAAATGTGGAAATAAATCCCCTGAAAATGTTATACCACATACACATATGAGCAAAACTATTATTCTGGATGTTAGAAAGATTAAGGAATAAGTTAAATTAATAATTTTTTTTTAATAATCGCAGCATGGTTGTTCTGTGTGCCGCAGTGTGCAAACATGCTTTAATAGAAAAAAAAAAAATAGGAAAAAAAAAAGAATTTTATACTATGTGACAGAAATGTATTATAGGACCTTGCGTGAGGTCCCTACAATGATGCATTGCTGCTGTTGCTAAGATGATAGGGCTATGAAGCTTGTCGTTTCCAGGCTGTCAGTGTGGATATGTATGCAAATGAGGTGGATTTATTGAATAGCAGAAAGGAGTAATCATGTCTGCATATCCCCTTTGTGTAAGCTCTTAGACCATGTTGATGTTTACACAACATGTGGCTGACATCAGGGGCATGTGTCCTCTCACTTCTAGGCTCTTTTAAGCTTAGGTGCATGTGTTTGCATGGCGCACCACCTGGTTGAGCATGCCCTTAAAACCGAATGCATTCAATTATTCATTTTGACCCTTGTATAAGCTACATGGTGCTGTGAGCAGCACTGTGCACTGAAATAGGGCCATTAAATTATGTTAATTATATTGTAGGCAGGTGAAATGCACCATAGTTAGCCAATCACACATTCTGGACCTACAGCAGAGCTGTATAAAGCATGCACCCTACATTCTGATTTTCCCATATATTTGGACCATTGGAGTACAGACTTGGAAATTTTAACTGAGATAATGCTGTGGGCTGCTGCAGCTATTCTACATCTGTATGTGCTAGATGCTGAAGTCAGTGATGCTACTGCTGCTGACAATAGGCCTAGGCAGAGAAGGAGAAGAGTATTCAGGCCCAGGGTAACCTTTCAGGAGCTACATGAGCTGGTGATTGCAAAGCGCTGCAGAGTGGACAGGCACATAGTGCAAGAACTCACTGAGCTCTGCCACCTTCAGCTCAGACCCAGGGCCAACAGAGGGGAACCCATCCCAATGGAAACAAAGGTATGTGTAGCCCTTAAGATACCAGCTACATGTACTTTCCATAGACCAGCTGGGGACATGATGGGGGTCTTAAGGCATCCCCATCCAGGATACTTCACCAGTTTCTGGATGCCATGCTACCACATGCCAGCAAGCACATATCTTTTCTCCTCACCGCTGAGTTGAGGGCCAGCAATTTAGAATTTCTGTGTAGCCATTGATAGCAGTGGGGGTAGTTTCAGCTCATCACTGACATCCTGTCTTGCCTTATATAAGTGGTACATTTTGAGTTATCTCTGCTTAATATCAGAGCTTTGGCCAGCTAGCATCTACCTGAAATCAGCTGGACATATAAGTGAATTTAATTGCACTTTTATCTGCTCTTTTGCATATAGTACTGTATTTAATTTATTTATTTGTGTTTTTCACTGAATATTAACTCAACTGAAATTGTGGCTGTCTCTCTACAGAGTATGTTTTAGAATTTCTGTATAGCCATTGATAGCAGTGGGGGGTAGTTTCAGCTCATCACTGACATCCTGTCTTGCCTTATATAAGTGGTACGTTTTGAGTTATCTCTGCTTAATATCAGAGCTTTGGCCGGCTAGCATCTACCTGAAATCATCTGGACATATAAGTGAATTTAAGTACACTTTTATCTGCTCTTTTGCATATAGTACTGTATTTAATTTATTTATTTGTGTTTTTCACTGAATATTAACTCAAATAAAGTTGTGGCTGTCTCTCTACAGTTAGTTACCCACCCACTCTCCCTGTTCTTGTTTTGTTATTAATGTTGGTGGCTTTGAAATTGCCCTCACCTCTTGTAGATTTGTATTTGGATACTCCTTCTGGGCCCATCTCATTTGCTCTCTCAAATGAGTGCAGTGAGATCATATTCTGATTTCAGGCACTCCTACTGTATACAAAGAGAACATTTGGGAGGGGAAACCCCTGTAGCCTCTTAATCCTGCTCTGTTCCTTCCCTCAAGAAAAAAAAAAAAAAAAATATATATATATATATATATATATATATATATATATATATATATTATTCAGCTGCTCTTACTGTAACTGTCTTAGTTGCTCTTCTGCGTGCTATCTGTTCAGTTGGTTTTACTCTGCACTTATTACTGCTTGTTAGTAGCCTTCTAATTTACTGCCTTCTGCACTTGTTTTTTAGTCATTTGTTAATTTAATTGCATTTATTTGAACTGTATTTGTCGTAGTGTTGCTACACGCTCGGGTGTGCTGGCCTGCACTACAATTTGAATTGTATTTACTGCTGTTTTAGCTGCTTTTCTGTAACAAAAAAAAATCTAAGCTTGTTTCCTGCCTTTCCTGTAACTAGTCAAGTCCAGATACAGACTTTCTGTATCCAGGACTGTTGGTAAGCTTTTAAGCCTTCCAAGCCTTTCTGTGTTGGAGGGAAGCCTTCTAGCTTATCAGTGGGAGTGGTAAGCACTAGGTAGCCTATCTACCATGGGAAGAGTGGGTTTTGGCCCTGAAATTGTAGTTCATAGGCCATTTGGGCAGTTTTTCCATCTCTTTCTACTTTCTGGTTAAAAGCCCGTTTTGCACTTGGTCCCCACCTTTCCTATAATTAGTGTAATCCAGATACAGATTTGCTGTATCCAGGACTGTTGGTAAGCTTCTGAGCCCCCAAACCTTTCTGTGTTGGAGGAAAGCCTTCTAGCTTATCAGTGGGAGTGGTAAGCACTAGGTAGCCTATCCTCCATGGGAAGAGTGAGTTTTGGCCCAGAAATTGTAGTTTATTTGGCAGTTTGGGCAGTTTTCCATCTCTTTCAACTTGCTGGCTTAAAAGCCTATGTTTGTACTTGTTCCCCGACTTTCCTGTAACAAGTCTAGTCCAGGTACAGATTTGCTGTATTCCAGGACTCTTTGTAAGCTTTTGAGCCCCACAAGCCTTTCTCTGTTGGAGGGAAGCCTTCTAGCTTATCAGTGGGAGTGGTAAGCATTAGGTAGCCTATCTACCACAAGAGGAGTGGTTCCTGGCCCAGAAATTGTAGCTATTGGCTGTTTGGGCAGTTTTTTTCCATCTCTTTCAACATTCTGGTTTAAAAGCCACACTTGTGCTTGTTTCCCACCTTTCTTGTAACTAGCCTAGTCCAGATACAGAGTTGCTGTATCCAGGACTGTTGGTAAGCTTCTGAGCCCCGCAAGCCTTTCTGTGTTGGAAGAAAGCCTTCTAGCTTATCAGTGGGAGTGGCCTATCTACCATGAGAGGATAGGTTCTTGGCCCAGAAATTGTAGGTTATTGACCATTTGGACAGTTTGTCCGTCTCTTTCAACTTTCTGGTTTAAAAGACCACATCTGCACTTGTTTCCCATCTTTCCTGTAACTAACCTACTGGGTAGCACTAGAAAGCCTTAAACTGACACAAGCCTTCTAGCTTAGGAGAGAGACTTTGGAGTGATTAAGTATCAGTTTTCTGTACTTTCTAGCTGTACTTAACTGTTGTCTGCCTAAATGCAGATTTCCCAACATTTATTGTAATTTAAAAGCTTGTTTTTTTCACATATTGTACTTATTTGACTGTCTGCAGTTTTAAAAAAGTTGTTTTTTGTTTAAATAATTTGTTTAACTGTTGTAGGCTATACACTAAAGTGTGATAGCCTTTTTTGATCGTTTGTAGTCATTTAAAGCTGTTTAAGTGCATGTTTTACTGTTTTTGCCTTATCTTTTCACCAAAAAAAAAAAAAAAAAAAAAAAAAACAATTCCTTGTTTCCCACCTTTCTAAGCTAGTATAGTTCAGTTTTCAGGCTAGCGCTGAATTCAGGGCTGTGATACTAGTTTCTGAGTTGCCCATACCTTACTTGGATAGAAGGGAGTTTCTCTGTTCACCTGTGAGAGAGGGGAGCTTTGAGCAACCTATCTGTCCCTGGAGGAGTGGTTCCAGCCCAGAAGTTAGTAGTTTATTTGGCATTTTTGGCTAATTTCTATCTCTTTCATTTCCCTACTATAAAACTGTGTTTGCACAGTTTTGCGCACCAGGCAGGGCTGGTTAGCTACTGTTAAATTATTCCCGGCTTCACTAAGTCTCGTCTTCAGTTTTTCCCTTGAAACTAGTCTAACTCTCAACCTAAGCACTCAAAAAGCATCTTACAGCCCATCACTTGCTCAGACCTAATAGCAAGCACTAATATACCCTGACATTGATTGCCCAGCAGGGCAAGGCTCTTTATTCACCCTTCACCAGCCAAGCGACTAAGCAGCTCACCTTACTATTCAGGCATGACCAAAGGGCAACTTCAGGTGCAATCTCCAGTCCAGCTGGTGAATTTGGGTATCCTGAGGCAATGTACAACTGCCTCATGTACACAGACAGCCCTCTCCTCCTACCACAAAACACTAACATATGCGAGAGATGCAATTATACAGCCAAACTGGAAGCTAAGCTGTCTCCACCAAAGACTGTAAAAGAGAGTCAAGAGGAGAAGGTTAACATTTGCACCACAACTCCAGTAGCGCACAGACCTACTAAAACAGCACTGGCAAAAAATACACATAAATACACAAAATCATACTCGGAGGCTCTAAATAAAAACCTGCAAAAGCATTAGAGACCTCCAAAGCAGACACCCAAACAACCTGCACTTCCCGTCACAAACCAGACAACCAACCAATCAGTGTGCCACACAATCACAGCCCTTAAGGGGAAATAACATACCTAACACACTAGTAATAGGTGACTTTATTGTCAGGCACACTGACGTCCCACTCACTAGGCTGGACAAGCAGAAGGTTACTGTTAACTGCCTGTTGGGAGCCAGAATCCACCACATAACACAAGCACTCAGGTCATTCCAGAACAAGTACAAATATGACTCTGTCATTGTTCATGTTGGTGTGAATGACCTGAGATTTACCTCCCTGGACTACATGAAAAGAGACATGGAAGAGCTCTCTGATCATGTAGCCCAAGCTGGTATGACCCCAACCCTTTGTAGCATCCTGGCCTCACCAAGAATGATACCTCAGTATAAAGAAAAAATTATCAATTTCAACAATTGGCTAAGCTTCTGGTGTCATTCAAAGGGGATCCAGTGTCTGTCAGCCTGGGACGACATGCTCGACAAGCCGCATTGCTTCGCAAGAGAAGGCTTGCACCTGTCACGCCTAGGCTTTCGAATAGTGGCCAAGGCTCTTGCTGCCCCCATAGTGCCTTTTTTAGGCAAGGCTCAAAAGTCAAACCCACCTCCGTAAACAGCACAATTAACAAAAAACCGAGGGTTATGCTACTCAACGCCAGGAGTTTAAATCTCAAAATGCACACACTTGAAGCACTCCTCAGTATGGAGAACGTCGACATCTGTGCAGTAACTGAAACCTGGTTCAAGGCTCCAGAGAGCAGCCCAACACTACCGGGCTACAACTCATACAACATGTTTCAGCCACAGAACACAGACCAAAACACAAAAGGAGGGGGTGTATCCATATTCATCAAGGATACCTACACCTCCAGGTTAGTGGTGCAGCATGATACCTCTGAGATCATCCATGTGCAACTAACATCGGGCAAATCTGCAATGCAAATTGATCACCCTCCATGACCCAGGACCACCACTCCATCTTTCTGGAGACACTGGAAAACATGAAGGTCCTACCAAACACCCTGATATTGGGCGATTTCAATTACCCTACCATTCACTGGGAAAACTACTCGAGTACAAATTCCCAGGCCCAGCGCTTCCTGGAATTCATCAATTCAAACACCCTGGATCAGCTGGTAAACTCCCCTACCAGAGGTGAAAACATGTTGGACCTGGTCATCACCAACATGGGCGACAGGTGTTCTGCACTGGAGTTCAACCCTTCACTGGTTAGATCAGACCATAAACTAATCACTGTGGATGTCCACACCCCACCACCACCCCCAACTAAGGAAACCACAGTAAAAAACTTTTCTAAAGCAAACTTCACCTTACCTAAGACAGAGATGGTAAGTTTCACAGCCCTCACACTAAAGGATAACGCTCCCAAGATACAGAAACCTTTTCAAATGCAGTCTATGAGCACCTACAAGGATGCATGGATCGTGCCATCCCTAGCAAAACCAAGACTCACTCTTCTAAGAGAAGGAAACCAGATTGGTGGACCTCTGCAATAAACAGGCTATACAATAGAAGGAGGAAACTAGATCAGAAAAAAAACAAATCCCAAGCAGGAAAGACATCCCTGATCAGTATCAGTAAGAAACAGAGGTCCCTCATGAAATCATCCAAGGCTAACTTCGAAAGAAAAATAGCCAAGGATTCAAAAGATAACCACAAAGCCTTCTTTAGCTATGTTAAGAATCTAAGTGGCAACTCGCAGATATCCATTGAACTAGTGCAAAATAGCACAAAATATACTGAACCTACTGATATTGCCAACATCCTGGCAGATAGATTCAGTGCAAACTTCACCCCCCACTCACCTCCAA
Organism: Protopterus annectens; assembly: GCF_019279795.1. Classification (NCBI taxonomy): domain Eukaryota; kingdom Metazoa; phylum Chordata; order Ceratodontiformes; family Protopteridae; genus Protopterus; species Protopterus annectens. The sequence goes on from NC_056729.1 coordinate 136,412,358, forward strand.
AAGGGCCCACAAGAATACCAGAAAAGTGTAGTGTCCCAAAATCACAGACGCACAGGTGAAAACATCCCTTTTAAAAGCCAAAAACACAGCGTCAATGCGACCAGATGGAGTCCCAGGCTGCACCTTGCACGAACTACAGAACAAACTAACCCCCCACCTAAACACGCTGTTCAACCTCAGCCTCTCCACAGGCTACATGCATATTGAATGGCGCACAGCAACGGTTATTCCTCTCCACATAGGAGGGGCGACAACTGACCCTGGTATCTATCACCCCATAAACCTGACTAGCCTGGTCTGCAAGGCTATGGAGCACATCATCATGGAACTCATTAACAAAGACATTGGGAACCTCCAAACACTTGACCTGACCCAGTTCGTCTTTGTTAAGGGCAGATCATGCCTACTAAACCTGGTTGACTTCTTCAAGACAGTCACCAAGGCCATAGACGAGGGAAAGGTGGTTCACACAGCCTACCTTGACCTCACAAAGGCTTTCGACACCATTCCCCACTCGGGTATTACAGAAAAACTCATCAGCCTGAACATAAACCCCTATGTCACGAGATGGGCTGCCAACTAGCTTACAGACAGAACTCACATGGTAAGAATAGTGGGCTCCAGGTCCGACTCTAAACCAGTCACAAGTGGTATCCCACAAGGCTCAATCCTGGGACCCCATACTGTTTGGCATATACTTCTCAGAAGTACAGGCAAACACAGGAGGACTATGGCTAACCAAGTTTGCAGAAGACTGCAAACTGGGAGCCATAATTGACTCTCCAGCTGACATGGATATCTTCCAAAAGGGCCTTACTGAGACGGACACCTGGTGTCAAAGTCATGGCCTGAAGCTAAATGCCAAAAAATACATAGTCATCCCATCTGGGGAAAACAAAACACCCACAAATTACCACATAGGTGGCAGCCCCCTTAATACAGAAGAGGTAATAAGAGATCTGGGGACCCAGGTAGATAGTAATCTCTCCTTCGACAATCATATTGCCAAAGTAGTTAGGAAATCCTTCTATGTGGCCTATCTAAATACTAAAGGGTTCACATCTAGAAATAAAGAGGTTATAGTGCCCCTGTACTCGTCACTCATTAAACCCATCATAGAGTACAATGCCCCATTTGGGATGTACCTCAAAAGACACTTCCAACAGCTGGAAAGACCAGAAAAGTACCTCACCTAGAGGATTACTTGTCTCAAACATATGTCCTATGCATCCCAACTGGAAAAACTCCAGCTATACTCAGTGGCATATCGCTTACTCAGAGGTGATCTCTGCCTGGCTTACAAAGCCATGTCCAACTCAGAATTGATGGACAAGCTCCACCTAAAGAAATCCAAGTCACTGCGAGCCACGCACTCTAGTGAGCTAAACCTCACCACAACAATAAACAGAACATGCTGGAGGGATAGATTCCTGTCACAGAGACTCTCCATGCTTTGGAACAAAATTCCAAATTATATCAGACAGAGCCCCTCACTAACACTCTTCAAGAGAAACCTTGACGAGTGGATGGGTAACAGAAAATATACCCCTGGGATCACTTCATTGGCTCTGCTTGACAGAGGATCAGTTAATTAATCAATGGGGTGGCAAAAGCCAACCCACTCTGACTAGGCTTATAAATGCCCTTGAGCAGATATCCTAATACCTACCTATGAACCTATGAACTTCTATTGTGTAGCACACTTCCCTGTAGTACCGGGTGCCATAGATTGCACTCATGTACACACCAAGTCACCACCCAGTGAGGATGGTAGAATCTACATCAACCGAAAGGGGTACCACTCCATCAACTGCCATATCATGTGCAATGCCCAGGGGATTGGCCTGAATGTGTGCACTGGCAGCTCTGGCAGTTATCATAACTATCATATCTGGTATGCATCACAGCTGTATCAGATGCTTGCTAGGGGGAAAATTCTACACAGCCATTTAATGGGGGATGCTGGCTATGCCCTGGAACCGTGGATGACAACAGCCATCAGAAATGTACACACACCCACAGAAGAATGCCATAATGAGGCATATGCAAAAACTAGGAACATCCAAAGACCCTGACTAGCTTGGTCTGCAAAAGCCATGGAAAGGATCATCTGCAATTCCTATAAAATAATCATGGGGGGTCCTACAGACCTCGGATGGGACCTACAGACTGACTGTCCTCTACAGATCCTCCCTCTAAACCTGGTTGACTCCTTTGAAACAGTTTGGCTTTGTCCCACAGATCCGGGAGTTTGTCCACACAGCAAAAGGAAGTCCACAACCACCCACTCCCTCCCGATAATAAGCTCACCAGGCATTATATAAACTCCACCAGCTTAAGATGGGTTGCTAACTGGCTCAGTGACATGCAAACTGGCTCACACTGAAATGGAGCCAAGCCCACTGTGACTCCAAACCAGTTACAAGTGCAGTCCCACAAGGCTACCAGTTTGGGACCTGTCTGGGACCTCTATTGTTTGGTATATCTTTCCTTTGTTATATAGGGCCAGGGCCAGGACTGTTCTGCAGATGACTGCAAAATGACTGCAAACTGATGCAAACTAAACACCTCTCCAGCATCCTCCAAAACCCAAAAGGGCCTCGCTCAACAAGACAAGCCAGTAACATGGCCTGCCTCCAAGCTAAATGCCAAAAAGTGTATCATCCCCTTTGGCTCTGCAAAAAAAACAAAAAGTGCCCACAAAACCACATAGGTGGTATTAAGAAGAAGTAAGAAGATTGTGGGGAGGGACTGGGGACCCAAGTTGATAACAATCTCTCATTTGACCCAAAGGCAAAGTGGTTAGAAAAACATTTATATTTACCACCCCACCTAATCATGGGACATCTAGATTATCTAGGTCATCGGTCATCGCTGCCTCTTTACTCATCCCCCATAATTGAGTACAATGCCCCTTTTGGGATGTATCTACCAAACACCTGCATAGCAGCAAAAGACCCCCCCCAGTAGTACCTCACCAAGAGATCAAGGCTCAAAACAATGCCATATGCTGCCCGGTTAAAGAAACTCCATCAAAAAATCCCAATCCATCAAATCTAATCTGAACCTTGAACACGAGCACCTGGCTGAAACTCTAAATAGGACATGCTGGAGGGATGAGGCAGGATTCATCTTCACTCTGGCCTTCAAATCCCAATAAAGGTTCAGCAGAGTCCCTCATTGACTCTTTTCAAGAGGAATCTTGATGAGTGGATGGGAGATCGTAGGTTACCCTTGGTTCTGTGTATGTGTCACTGTGTGACAGAGACCAGATACTACTAACTAAAAAGGCATCATAGCAAATTAAAATAAAATGGGTGGTGAAAGCCAAACATACTCTGGCTAGCTTATATATGCCCCTAGGCAGATAGATAGCCTATGAACCTATGAACCTATGAACCTAGAGTGTGTGTTTGGGCTTCTAAAGTCAGAGTTCCAGTGCCTAGATATATCTGATGGAGCCCTGCAGTACTCTCCAGCCACATGTGCACATATGTTCACAGTATGTTATATGTTATACAGTCTGATCCTGCAGAAACAGCTGCAGCAGAATCAGCAAAGGAAAGGGATACATAGCCCCCACTAGTGCCTATGTCGCCACAGCCACAGTCACAGGAGGACTCAGAGGAGGAATTCACTGCTGCTGTCCCTGTAGGCAGATCTAGGCATGCTCAGTGTGCCCTGGCTTTGACTAAGAGAAAATGCATAGCACATTCACTAACAACCTAGGGACCTAGGGACTGATACCTTACTCCTACTGACATACATATATTAAAACTGATGCCAGGCAACCCACACAACTTCTACCTATCCATGTATTTGCTGTGTACTGCTTGCATCAGACAGAGTCAACACTGAACTACAGTTCTGTCAACTGTTGCATTTCCAAGGTATGTCTCTAACCTCCACAGTACTTGTAAGGATTATTATAATATGGCAGTGTATCTATGGATCTGCTACATTTATGCAAGTAAGTTTAGTGGGCTTTTTGGACAGAAGTAACATTCACTTGGGACTACAGATGCCCAGTCCACTATCATGTATCCTTTAATATTCACTAGGCCTCATGCATAGAATATTCACTACATCAGTCAAGGGAAATATTACAAAGTGAGGTTACATGATATTCAGACTACTGTGTATACCAGCATTACATGCGGTGTTGTTCCCCCATCCCCAACACAGCAGTGTTCCCATATGACTGTTTTAACAGTAACTCATCGATGGTATATCAGCAGTCCAGGCAATCTTAGTGCAGTAGCATAGAAACTGATCATAACATCGTATATATATATATATATATATATATATATATATATATATATATATATATATATATATATATATATGGATTTGTATCACTTCACTGAAAGACCATTTCACTGACATCCATTTTACTGAGACCAAATCACCTAAAGTTCATTTCACCTAAAATTCATTTCACTGACAAGTAGTATGCTAAGGCAATACAAAGGTATATGTCCTTTTTCCCACTGTAGTGTGTTCCTGGTGTTAATATATATAGTTAGGGAGGCCGTGGGGAGCACAGCCCCCCACATTGGTTCATGTGGGAGGCATCGCCCCCACATAATTTGGTTTTCTCTTGTGTGGTTTTGTTTTACATTATTTGGTAAAACCCTACTAGGTGGGAGGCTGTGCCTCCCACACCTCCTAACTATATATACTAACACCAGGATCACACTGCAGTGGGGAAAAAGACATATACCATTTGACTTGAGTACTACTTGTCAGTGAAATGAGTTTTAGGTGAAATGATCTTTAGGTGATTTGGTCTCAGTGAAATGGGTGCCAGTGAAGTGATATGAATCCATATATATATATAGAGAGAGAGAGAGAGAGAGAGAGATGCTGTTGATTGCGCAAGGACTGACTCCTTTCTGTCAAGCAGCTTATGTGGCTCAGTGGACTAGGGGAAGGTAGCATGTGTAATGGCATTATGATGATGGTTCTAATCTGGAAGTATCCATATCTTTTGGATGTGAGGTATTATTATATTGTTTTTTTTGTTTTTTGTTTTTTTTTCATAAACTGTCAGTCTGTGTGTGATATAACATTATTAACCTCTGTCACATATTAATTAGTTCCGACAGCTAAAGAATGCTGTGGAGAATTTGAGTGAAGTGCTGTACTGCAGAAACAGGGACAGATGTCATTGTCTGTAACTCACAAAATCCTGGACTGGAGTACAGGTAGGTGCTGGCTGGAGTCAGTTTATAAGTACTGACAATCCCTCCGGGTATGCTCATACACTTAGTTAGACAGAGCTCAATTCTGTTGCTCCTTGCTCAAAATGACCTGTTATATATAGATATATCTTTACATGTATGCATATATGTATACAAATCTGTCTGTCACTATTTCTGTCTCACATAGATAATATATCTATCTATCTCTATGTTTATATATATAGATGCATAAAAACATACATCTCAGTCTCTCCCCATATAGCTACATAACACATATACATATATCATACACACACAGCTACATTTATATATAATCTCTGCTATACACATAAGTATGTGTGATGTCTGTATTGTCCTACGTACCCTAATAATAGTGAGTAAAGCTGCATTATGACACATCTATAATGTTGCTATAAGAATCCAAAGTAAGGGCTCAGCAGTACATAATGCACTTTCCTACAGAGCACTATGCCTGTTGGATGTCACCACACATACAGCAACAGGTGAGCAGGTGGTGTAATGTATAATGTTATCTATGCACACATGGACAGACACATTGTTACTACTCACAGGCTTGCCCAGCCAAATGCAAACAGCCACATATGGCCAAACTGGTAACTGTAGCCACATAGCTAGGATAAATAGTTACCTGACTACTAGGCTACTAGATGCATATAACAGTATGAAGCAATATCACTCTGCATGCCACAGATGCTGTTCAACACAAGCCTAGTTTGTGTAATCCACAAGTAGTTTGCCTGCAGTCATGTATATAACAGACATCAGCCATGGTGCATGTGATCAGTACTGTGATCTAGAGTATGTACAACTAGATAGGTTGGGGTTCTAATCTCACTCTAGGCCACTCAGTGTGTGCATGTATCCCACTGCAAAACAACTGAGAATCTCTCATTGACTACCAAACTGCAATTGTTCTGTACTCTTTGACCCAGTTGCCATTGTAGCACCTGACTTAAGCAGTGGTGTGTGCAATAAGTACTGTGATCTGTAGTGTGTAAGACTAGATAGGTAGGAGTTCTAATTTCAATGCAGGCCACTCAGTATGTGTATCTCCATACAACATAAATATGATCACCTCAATTACTTAGAAAGATGTAAAGTTTTGCTGTATCTTGGCTTTAACAGGAGATATAAGCCTCCAAATGCCTGACCACAACTAGGCCTGCTGATGTCATCAAGCATAAAATGTTCTAAAGAGATAGGAATAGCAGATTTGAGGTGTAGCATGTGCATCATGTACTGTGATCTGTAGTGTGTACCATTAGATAGATAAATGTTCTAAACTACAAGCAGCCAACTTGGAGTGTGTGTGTGCTGTACCATGACCTGTAAACAGTAATTGGAAGTGATGCTATCCTCAATGTAGCCAGGTTTATGTGTGTGGCTGTTAGAGCATTTTACATCAACTTATGGAATCATAGGATATTTGAACTTTCATAGGCTAATGGCCCTACAGCCCTTACAATCCTAGCCAAGTTTTTACCCTTAGTTACATGATCAGCATGTATATCCCCTCTACACCAGGGACACATGCAGAAGTCCTATGGTGAAATGGCAGTCTCCCAACCAGTCATACAGATTACATCTAACGAGGTCCATTGAGGTGTTCTGCTTGCCATTAGGCAGGTTTCAGTTTCAAGGATGTGTTAAAGTCTGCTAGACAGACCTCTCACACCTGCATGTATTACTAATGTCATATACCAGGTTAATGTTCTTACAGTGAGTAATCCATGTACCATACCCCCTACAGATATGCAGCATTTCCAATCAAGCAGGGTCACACATTGCCCTGTATGTAAGACAGAGATCACCTATGAGTAGTCTATATGCCACAGACTAGAATGACAGTGATTTCAGACAATCTCCATTGAACAGATACTGAAGACGTGAAGTTCCCTTGTAAGGGACCATTGTGTTGTGTGCAATTGCAAGTAGTGGTTGGAAAGGTACATCACCAAATGGCTATTTCACTCAAATATTAGCATGCTGAGGGAAGAGTACATGGAGGTTATGAGTATGTCAATTTCTTGTGAGTGTGCCCTCAATTATGAGATATGATTCCCATCTTACCACTGGGGAGACATGGTGGTCTCAGGTACATTAGGTGCAGACATAATGTGACCAAGCCTATGTGCCAAGGTCTATCACCACTGCATATGTACATCACATGTTGCTACTGATATGCTATTTGCCAGGAACATAGGTGTTACCAATGGAAATGATACAACATGTATATCTGCACAGAGTTTATGACCATTAGTATGTCAACAGGCATTTGTTCATCAATACCCTCTTGTAGGATATGGACAAAACTCACAGATTCTTTGACCGCTCACAGTTTGCAGGCATCAGCCAATGTTGTCAGCCACAGACATTCAGTTTTCGCTTGTATCATGGTTAAATGGATTCCAAGCAGTAGAGGGCACAGGACTGAGCCCTGTTGAACACTGTTGCTTACAGATCTGCTATTGGAGGTGGATTCCCTTATTTTGTGTTCCATCAGTGAGCCACTTAGTGACCCCTATAATGATATTACTGTGGATGCCTATGTGGGTGCTCTCATCAGTGAGGCCTGAGTGGGGGATAGTCACATGGCTTGGATAAGTTAACAGGGTTGTATGCCCTGATGTCCCCTCATCCAGGTCCTTGGTGACTGCCTTGGACATGTCCACCAGGTTTGACAGCCATGATCTCCCTGTCAGAAATCGAAACTATGTACAGTTAACTGTTTGTAGATTACATACGTTTGCTGATCAGCTCCATGCTGACTTGCCCCATGAGTGTACAGATATGGCTACTGAGGCAAATAGGTCCATAGTTCCAATGGTCAGTGGCCATTGTCCAGTTAGCTACAATGCAGCCAGCGGTTACAGTATGATTGCAAGGAGTTCCCAATGGTGTTAGTAATCCTTGTTGGATCCCATGTAGGATGCAGCCTGAGATGATAGCATGTACAGTCAATACTGTGTATCCCCCATAGAGAAGCCAGTTATGACCTGCTCTGTAGATATAGAAGGTATGGGACAGGTTGTAGAAATGTCATTTGGCACATGTGGTGGGGACAAGGGAATGAAGTTGATGCAGAACCTGTGGGACAACAGGTTAGCTATGAGTACAGACCCATTATATGTAGTATCATTAATTACGAGTTCACCGACAATCTGGGCCTTTCCTCTGAGGTTGCACATGTAACTACACTTTGTGTTGTGGCTCTGCTTTGTGAGGGAGGCTAATTTTGTCACATACTTTGTCTGCACAGCATCACAACAACACAATGTGCTTGTTTTAGCTGAGGAGGTTGTGCCTCCATTTTAGAGGGGCACCCTAACTGCAACTGTCACATAGCAAGGTCCACCTCTTATTGTCCAGCCTGCTAATGGCAGTTGTTCACCAGGCAGATTTGCTGTACCATGAGGAGCTCATTTTCTTCCTATCAGGTACAGCCAAGTGTATGCAGTTGTACTGCTGCTTACATAAAGCATGGGTGTAGAGCTCTGCATACTTGACTGTCACATCTGAGAGGAGAGGTGCAGTCAAACTATGTAAACCATCCCATAGGAGGTAATAAATTGCTTTGTTAAGGTATATTTCTGTTTTTTCTTCAAGGGGGTTTGGTCTGATACTTAATTTTAATGGGACTGATCTGTGGTCAGATTTCACCAGGGAGGACCTCACAGTGGGGGCTGCAGCATTCACCCATATTGGTAAACACATGATGCATTAAGTTGTCACTACTCATTGGGATGTCATGCCACTGGTCCAGGGCATTGTAGTTAAGGATGTAGACTAACCATTGCGCAAGTGAGCTTCAGTATGACTAAGCAGCACAGTTGGTTGTTATTTAATGTAACCCTAAGCCATGGTGTACTGATATATCTTGATAGAAACAAGTACATTCAAATAAGCATAGTGGGTGTCTGGATTCATGGAGCTGCTCCTGTAGCTGGCAATGGCTTGATTAGATACCCTTCCAACAGTGAATAGCACCTGCAGTGTCTCCAGGAAATCACAGTTTTTTTCATCAAATCTGGATGTGTATCTGCATGTATCCTTAATGAATATGTATACACCACCTGCATTACCTTGCACACTGTCACTTTGTGGTCTAAACATGTGGAAGGATATGTAGTCTGGTATGGCTGTAGTGCTGTCCACAGCCTCGACCCAGGTGTCTTTGACCACACAAATGTCTGCATATTCCAAGGTGGGGACACCTTCCACAGAGTGGGGTTTAGTGTTGCAATTCCCAACGTGAAGCATCATAACCGTGATGTTGTATGAAGATGGCATTCTCATTGGAAATATTTCCCTCCAGACAGTGCCTATAAGATGCACTGTTGGGGTGTCAACAGCCTTGGCCAGTACTCAACATACCAGGGGTGGGAAATGAAGACCATCTCTGGCAAAGCTTTGACTTCTGTTGAGTATATCATCCCTGGCGGACATGCAGTGGCTCCCCTTGCAATGATACTATACGCTATCGAAGTCCATTATTTTCTGTGTGTATTGAGCCATCATCCAACATTAGGGTCAAATGCAGCTGAGAGCTATGGGCATATCTGCAAGAGACACAGAGTGTCTAAGCTCAGTCATGTGTCTGCATACAGTTTGGTGATGTATGTCCCAGTCATGCACACCTGTAAGTACTCTGATGTCATCATTATGTTGCCTGATATTCTTTGAGTTATGTCAATGTCATCATCATCATCATCCCCCTTTTTCCCATTTACATGGGGTCGAGGCATCATATTAACTGTTGCCAACTCTCTCGATTCAGTGCCACTCTCCTGCCTTCTTCAACACTCATGTCTGACTGTCGCAGATCTTCTTTCACACAATCCATACACCTCTTTGCTGGACGCCCTTGCTTCCTCTTACCTTCTTCCTGTCTGTCCCAAATCTCCCTCACCAGATTGTCTTCTGCTTTTCTACACATGTGCCCATACTATCGTAATCTGTTCTCTTTGATCTTTTCTGCAATTGGAGCTACTTTGGCTTCTGCTGTTATGTCCTCATTTCTTCGACTGTCCCGCAGTGTGCGTCCCACCACCTTTCTCATATGTCAATGTGTAGTATGGCATATTATGTCAACCCACAGACAGCTAACTGTGACCTTTCCCATATGTAGCCTGGTGACATGGACATCAATGTGTCTCACGATGTAATCACCTATGAATAATAGGTTTGATTTTGTGTTTTGCCTCATGTTTGACCGATGAGACAGTGGTGCAAAAACTATTGATGACTATGATTTTCTGAGATGTCTGTTGCTTGGGAATGTGTCTGGTAAGGAGCTGTACACATACAGCTGTATGTAATGTAGGTGTGGGTGGAGCAGGAGATGATCTGTGCATGCTGGCTAAATGCTCATTGCCATATGTATTGACTGCTGTTTTGAGACACCATGGAATCAGGGTTTGAAATACAGTCATTTCTGTCACACATTGTGTTTGTATATCATAGGAGTAGAGGGGTGGGGACACTTCCCACATCTCATCAGCAGTCATTGATAGTGCCATTAGCAATAGTCATGCTTGTGTGCATGTCACAGCATGCCATCATTAGACAGCATCATGACAGGTAGTGAAATGTAACATGTCACCTTTATGTAGGTCTCCTAAGGAAACACAGCACCTGGTAGTGTGCCATGCAATGTTTTGCCAGCCACATGGACCTTGGCTTGACCATAATCCTGTTATGTGACAGGGCAAGTCCAGCAAAGTTATGGTCATGTTGCCACACCCTTGGGGTTGACAGCTTGAAACACAGTTTTTGTAGGCACTCCTTGCAGTGAAGATGTGGATGTCTGTGCATGCACAGAGGACTTGTTCACCTTTGCTGACATTACATTGGCCTTGCAAGCATACAATGCCTGCCAAGCAACCAGACAGCAAACTGGTTGTTGTATAACATGATGTGGGAACACAGACATGTGTTCTGGGTACATAGCTGTACAGTATGGCATACCTAGGGCATGTGGCAGGTGGACACACTAAGGCCAAAGGTGGCCAGTCCTCTGCAGTAGGCCTCAGAGCCATGTCATACAGATGTTCACCATTAATCTGTTGAAGGACAGGATGCATGATTTGCTGTGAATTTGTCCCCTAACATGGATCACCTCTGATGTGCTGCTTATTTCATCAAGCTTGGACATCTATGTCACTGGACATTGAACGTTATATTGTGATGCTGCAGCTGTGCTCCTAATCACCATATGGTCAGTTCCCTAGTGACATACCAGCAACTCTGGTACTGAAGACATAATACATGCAAAAGGGAACTGCTTGCTCAGGTAGCTAATGAAGGCATCTACCTGGAGAAGGGTATGTGAAGCCTATAGGCCTTTCATGATGTGGGACAACTATGTGGATGAACAAACAGGCTGTATCCTGCTTCTCATCATGAGCTTCAGAGTAACATTTTGCATGTGATGACAGAAAAAGTATCGGAGCATGGTGTCCCAGGAGCGAGTGGTTGTGGTGAGATCAGCATTAGTAGTAGCCAAGCACCAGCAATTCAGGAGATTCCCCTTCTTTCTGCATTCTTCACAAGGTAATTGTATCCTTTCAGTACACACCACTTCAGTAGTCTCCAGCTGCAGAATACATGTGTAAAACCTCCCACCTTACCTTCACAGGGTATACATATTATCCTTCTCTTCATTGTTTACCTGTGTTCTGTACAGACATCTTGTATGACTCTTTTCTTGGAACATGATGGAAGTAACTGCAATATGTAGTTGCACAGAGGACAACTAGCATGCAGTGTCAAGCAGTGTCCCCAGATTTCTCAGTCATCTGATATGTAAAGCCATGAAAGATGTTAGCATGGGTATGATCAGTAAACAATGTCATAAATCTACTGACACTGAAACGAACAGTTTGTTTTGCTCAAGGGCAGATCAAGACTACCTACCCTAACTGGTGGCCCTCACTGACTTTTACAGTATGCAACAGATGATGGGAATATGACTCACTCCACCTACCATGGCCAGATAATGTGTTTCACAATATTAGGCCAGCAGGCCTTGCTGAAAACTATGTAGGTTATTTACAGAGTGGTATGTCAGATAGCCAAGTGACTGATAGTCATAATCTGGGAAGATAGCATTGGTAGTCCTATGCTACAGAGATGTCAGTAACCAGTGGACTTCCCTCAGACATCATTAATGGAGTACCTCTTCTAGCTATTCCCTTCTCTGCAGTCACTTCCACTGTCAGTGACCTCTGACTGACTACATTGGCAGGTGATTGCATATTAGGAGCTGTCACTAAATCCCACACAGAACCAAAAGTTATCCCGAATGGCCTGAGACACACATTCAGTTGTTGTCAGAACCACTGACAAATAGTAAATGCCAAGGAGTGCACAATACTATTATTTTGGATGTCATCCACCCTTGGAAAATATAGTAGTGTCCACACACCGCACACAGTTGAGCCATTACTCATGGACTTATGGACACAGAGAGTAACATAGCCTTTGACTTGCATTGGTCATTAAGCTGTGGGGATTCATTCTCTGCTGTACAACCTTTACAGAAAGGTATGGCATGTAAATCCCAGACTGTCATTGTTATGCTGTGTTTGGCACTCATCACACCTATCATTGAGTGCAATGGCACCTTTGGTATGTCACTACACAGGCATATCATAAAACTGTAGCAACCACACAGCTTCCATGGCGAACAATACATATTGTAGAAAACATGTCCAATGCAGATTGTGTCAAGACCATACATGTATAGGCTGTCTCCTACATGCTTTGGAGGGGATGTTTATGGCTGCCATACAGGGAGGTGTCATATCCCACTGTGTACCTCCTGCTTATCCAAGGCAAGCCTAGCATGTGTATTACCTGCTCTACACACCAACACCTACACTGTCACTGTGGTATAAATAGTACATTCTGGAGAGACAGGTATGTAACACAAATACTACACCTATATGTAACAGGCTCCACATGCATGTGAAGCGCATGTCTGCTGTAACATACATCATGCACAAGTTACACAATGGGATGCAGAACAATACAATTATAGCTGGTGTAGGACAAATGTCTGTAATGGACACATGAAATTTGTAGATTGATCATCTCTATCACCATAGCTTGTAGATGTGTTAGCACCCAAAACCGTGGCGACACTTATCAAGGGTATCAGACCTTTTCATAGATTAAGGATGCATGAGTAGGATGAATTATGCCATTTTCCTTGTTAACCTGTTTTACACATATGAACCTATGGAGCTATGCATTTATAGTACTGTACCTTGCTAAAGACATATTAATTCTGTGATGTGTGAGTGTGTCCATGAACACAGTCAAGCTCAGTGCTAGCCGTACATGTGTGTATGTTGGACAGCTTTCAACCGTGCATGGTAGAGCTGACAGTTCACTGTTTCTGCCCCCAAACATGGGAACTGGCTCTGCCAGGAGTTGCACTGGCACCTCCATGGCCAAGGTCAGAAGCGGTGCTAGTACCTGACGGTGAATGCAGTCTGCTGGGACCATGTCCTCCATGGGAACTCCCAGAACCATAAGCCCATGCCTGCCACAACTTGGTGTGGACAGTACAGACAGCACATCCTCCTCTGTAGCTCTGGATGTACTGCCACTATGGGATGGTAATTGTGCATGGCCACATGGACTCTCAGCAGATGACGTTGCTGACTTACGTCCATGAGCCCGACACTCAACTCCAACCAGATGTTCCATCACAGACAATGTGCATTCCAAGACAGATATTCTACGATCTGTCTCAAACCAACATCTTTCCACTGCATCAGTGAACCAATCCAGGGTATCAGCAATGCGGTGGAGACAGTTACAGATGTCAGACTGTACTGCATCCATAACCCTGAGCATTCATCTGGAGTTCCCTCCAGAATCTGCCCGTACCTCCATGATGGCCCGAAACATATGCCGAGTGACCCTTGATGAGATACCTGCAACAGGTGGTGCAAGGACAGCAGGCCTGTCAACCTGCCTGTGTGGAACCTCACCAGCTCTCTGGCTATGGATAGTGTTGACACTCACTGGAGCCATAGTTGCCACACTTTCCTATTCAATGTCCCCACCCTCTGATTGTCCAATATCTGTGGCCTACGGGGACTGGGTATGTGTAGGCATACTGACTGTGTGCGCTGATAATGAGGGCAGAAGAGGGATGCTAACCTCTGGGACAGATTAAACCCCTGAAACCACCACCTGTGTCTTACTTTGGCCACCATCATCATCAAAGTCTGAAGAGACACTGACATCAGGTTGTGTATGGGACAGATACTAACCCCCCCACACACCAGCCACCTGTGATAAAAAAAAGGGAAAAGCAGTACAGTAATACCTGCACTACTGTGCTCTGTAGTACTATGTTGTAATATATGTAAAGCTGTATATACAGTTGTCACTATTACAGACTTGTTTAACCCCCAACCTCATATAGTAGAATATGAGGACATTACTTTTCCCACAAACACCTATAGTTACTTGTAAATAAAAGCTCTTTACACAGCAATCTTATCAGCAACAATGAGGTACACTGTTGACATTTGTGAGGACTCTGCACAGCTGACACATATGGCAATCTGCAATGTCCTAGCAATACTGTCACATCTATCAGTGTGGTCCCACCTACAAGGCATAGGTATGACTCTAAAGTGTGTACAGTCAGAAAATATCTGTGCAGTTGGCAATCATGCTGACAGTACAGCAATCCAACCAGCAGGCCTGGAATGACACTTTAGGGAATACATTGCAGTAAATCTACATCTGTAACAAAACAGTGTTGTGCTTACCAAGAGCAGGACCACAGAAATGTCTGATTCCTGATGGACCTGTGAAAGGTTGAGGGAAAGGTAATGTAAACACCACCACATGTTACACTATAACAGTGTAATAAGTCCATATAGCTCACATTTACAGTAGCCAATTTGTTAATTGTTACATTGGTCAAAATCTGAGCATGAGACTCAAACTGCAGTTAAACTCCTCTCCCCCCAGAAAAACAAACACCTGACACCCACATAAAAGTATGTACACCCTGACACACTGAATGTTACAGTATTCCAATGGTGATCAAACAAAGCCAACCTAGATGCTCCTCTTGCATGGAAACTGTGGCACCAACATCCATGGTATATGTTGTGATGGATGCCTGGGAGCTGCCATATGTTCCTAGGTTTGATCGGAATTCCTCAGTGGCTGAGAGTGGTTGTTCCACTGCAGGCCCTCCACTGGTGACACCATGATCCCTGGCCACATCTGCTGCTCTTCTGCATGCAGCATTTATTACATCTGTCACAGTGTTGAACCTGCTCATATGTCCTGCTCTGGTAACCTATAGCATTAACATCATGGACAAGATCAGCCCACAATGCTGCCCGGTGTTCCCTGTTTTGCCTCCCCCTAGACAGTAGGAGTTCACTATGTTGACAGAAATCTTCCAGGATTATATCATTGTCAGCATCTGTAAAAGTGGTACAACATCTTGCATGCATGTTTCCTGAAAGATAACAAAATGGGAACACATGTCAGCATCACATAAGTGGAAGTACACTATGTAGAGATACAGCAAGAACACTCATGTTCCACAATGTGCAAACATACTAAGCATGTGGATACAACTAAGATACTAGCAATAGTTAGCTATTCCTGTTTATACCATGACAGATACTGCTGTATGATCACACACCCAACACAGGAGTCCACTGTAGTGTGTGCCCTAGGGGCAACCCCCCTGATAATATGTCAAAACAACAGTGCCAAACAAATAGCAGTGTATTATTACAACCACTATAAAGGGACATTCCCACATACCAGTGTGCCACATTGACAAAAAAAATTCCACCCTTGATCCATTTTATATCCTCTGTAGGTGTAACAAATCTGGAGATCAATGACATGTCATCAGTACAGTTCTAAGAAAAGCTTAATGCTGTAATCCCCATTCACCCTAAGTATATTCACACATATGTATCATGTTGTAAACAAAAAGGTTACATACCTGGTGGAGTACAATACTCATCTGTTGCTATGTGCAGATATATAAAGTTTCTGGCAATGTGTTTACTGTGTGATGAAAATCTCATACAGACTGGCTCCCCTAGCCAGCTGTTTGTCTTTTTAACATGGTTCTCATTACCAGGTGATTGGCTCTTAACCAATCTGTGGTTCTGACATGCTAATTGCAGCCAACACAGCTGATTTGGACTATAATCAGCCAATGACATGCAACCACAGAACAAGATATAAGGCCTTCATGCAGATTAGAAACCCTTTCTGATATATTGTGGTGGATATTACTGGGGTCAAGATACTATGTCATTGCAGAGGGCATGTCCGTAGCAGCTACCCCTTTACATACAGATGTGTGTGCTACAAGCTGCAGGCAATAGGCATAGGCAGAGAATGTGAACATTTTGGAAGACAGCAAGCTGTAAGAGTAACTGTGGGAGCTGTGGCAGCCTTGTTGTAGATGCAGAGCCAGATTGAGGGTACCCATTCCACTGTAAATTAAGGCATGTGTATAAGGTAAGTATGTTAGACAATGGTATCACTAACAGAGTACTAGACATGATATTTGTTATGCCCTTGAACAACAGAGAGGGTAAATAGGTTCATAGGTTCGTAGGTTGGTACTAGGCTATCAGCCCTAGGGCCTATACAAGCCTAGCCATAACAATTCCCTGGCTATTTCTTCCCACATTATTTACTTTCCTGGACCCCTGTCTAGCAGGGCGACTGACGTGATCCCTAGGGTGAATTTCCTTTCTCCCATCCAATCGTCAAGGTTCCTCTTGAAGAGGTCCAAAGAGGCACTCTGCTTGACATGTATGGGCAATCTATTCCATAGTCTGGGGAGTCTCTGGGTCAGGAACCTATCCCTCCAGCATGTTTTGTTTATTGTGATGACAAGGTTTAGATCCCTGGTGTGTAGCTCTGAGGGATTGGGATTTCTTTAAGTGTAGCATGTCCAACAGCTCTGGGTTTGACATGGCCTTGTATGTTAAGCAGAGATCGCCTCTGAGTAGAAGATATGCGACAGAGTATAGCTGGAGTTTTTTAAGGCGGTCAGTGTAGGGCATCTGCTTTAGGCTTGTGATTCTTTTAGTGAGGTATTTCTGAGGCCTTTCCAGTTGTTGCAGATGTCTTGAGAGGTACATACCAAATGGGGCATTGTATTCTATAATGGGTCTAATGAGGGATGAGTACAGTGGGACAATGACCTCCTTTTTTCTTGATGAAAAGCCCTTCGTGATGAGGTGTGCCACATAGAAGGATTTCCTGACTGTTGTGGCGATGTGGTTATCGAAGGTGAGACCACTGTCCACCTGTGTCCCTAAGTCTCTTATCACACTTTCTGTGTTTAGTGTACTGCCACCTATATGGTAATTCATGAATTCATGTTTTTTCCCAAAGGGGATAACAATACATTTCTTGGCATTGAGCTTGAGCCCATGGCTCTGGCACCAAGCATCTGTTTCTATAAGGCCCTTTGTAGAGTATCCACATAATTTGGGGATTCAATAATGGCTCCCAGTTTGCAGTCATCTGCAAACTTTGTTAGCCAGAGTCCCTTAGTGTTGACCTGTACTTCAGAGAAGTAGATGCAAAACAAGAGTGGCCCCAGGACTGAACCCTGAGGTACTCCACTTGTCACTTGTCTGGAGCTGGATTTGGAGTCGGCTACTTTTACAGTGTGGGTTCTATCAGTAAGCCATTTAGCAACCCATTGGGTGACATAGGGATTAATGCCCAACTTAGTAAGTTTATCTATGATTCCAGAGTGGGGGATGGTGTCAAAGCCTTGGCAAGGTCTAGAAAGGCTGTGTAGACCACCTTACCCTTGTCCATGGCTCTGGAGACTGATTCAAAGAAGTCAATCAGGTTCAGGAGACAAGATCGGCCCTTCACAAACCCAAACTGGGTGGGGTCCAGTGTTTGAAGGTTGCCAATGTCTTTGTTTATAAGTTCCATGATAATACGCTCCATGGCCTTGCAGATAAGGCTTGTCAGACTGATGGGACGGTAGTTTCCGGGATCCAAGGTGGATCCCCCCTTGTGGATTGGGATAACTGTAGCTCTGCGCTGCTCAGTGGGCATGAAACCTGAGATGAGGCTATGATTAAACATGACACTTAGGTGAGGTGCCAGTTTATATTGTATTTCATGTAGTACACAGCCCGGGATGTCATCTGGTCCCATGGATGCTGTATTCTTGGCTTTAGAGAGTGCGTTTTGTACCTGTGTGGCCGTTATTACTGGAATTTGGCAATCTTCCGGTATTGAGATGGGCCATTTAGGGGGTGAGAGGGGGGTGAAGTTGGCACTGAATCGATCTGCTAATTATGTCAAATATGTAGGATATTTCAAGGCCATGTGTTACAGTATGGTAGTCATTTGGAATGTGTGTGCTGGCAGTCCTTGTTAGTAGCAGGACTTCCATATGTGTATGCTAATTGTGCAGCTGTGCTAATCTGTAATATCATTATGAAATGATTATGTGCTGCACCTGATATTAGTCATCCTCATTTGCATTACCTAAGTTAAACTCCTCTGTGAATACATATCAATGCATGACCTGACACTTTATGCACTTTAAAGTGTTGCTATAGGGATATGTCAAGTGTGTTCCTATCTGCAGGCCTTTGACTTCCATCATTGAAAAACAGACATTGCATTTGAAATGCATTGTGTGGATAAAGAGCGCATGACTCAGTCATTCATTGATGGCTTCACAATAATGTAATTTAAATGCTACACACCACTGGATTTGAACCTGGACTATGTGTGGCAAAACTTACTTTTTGCAAAACTTTTAACAGACTATGCTACTGAGTCACTGTCACAGCATGTGCATTTGTGAAGATATAAGTGCACACATACAGGTTGTGACATACCTCCCTTACATCCATTATGTGCCTGGTTTTATAGGTATGTATTTATTTTTAGTTTATTTATTTATTTTACATTTGTTGACCGGGCTAGTCTAGCTGGATATATGTCCATTTTCAGTAGAGGCCCGGGGAGAAAAGCTCCAGGTGATAAAAAAATGCAGTTTTACATACATATAGAGACAGTGACATATACAATCAAGATTATGCTAAAAAGGCTATATACAACAAAAAGTTGAGACAAAGGTATATACAGTCAATATGCAGTATGGTACAAAGATAAGTTACAGAAGTTATACCTGATGCACCAAGAGGAATTAAATTCAAAGTGTCTATTGGTTAGTTCCTGCATTCATTGGTAGTAAGCAGCATTTAGTTAATATAAAAAAGTAGAATTTAAGAGATGATACAAAATAAAGGAAAAAGGATTAGTCAGGGTTGCTACAAGGGCATAACCAGTGTGATTTCAGGTGTCTTTTGAGTTTTTGTTTAAAGAGCGGCAAGGAAGGAAGTAATATAAGTTCATCAGGTAGTAGGTTCCAGTTTTTACCAGCTATGTTAGAGAACAGTGATTCCCTTGCCAAGTTGTTGGACTTACTTATGCTGACTAGTCGTTTATTAGAAGATCATAATGAATTAAGATTTTTATATGGGATTATAAGGTTTGAAAGTATAGGGGTGTTGTTTGGGTGATTTAGGATCTTGTGGGCTATGGTAAGTTGAGACAGTTCTAGCAGGTTTTGTAGTTCACGCCAGCCCAGCTGCTTTAGATTCAGACAGTGATGGGTTTGAAAGGGATTACCAGTGACAAATCTGGCGATGTGATTATAAGAGTTGGCCAATTTGAGAAGATTATTTTTAGACAGGTTAGTATATATGGGGGAGGCATAGAGAAATGTAGAGATAAGATGGGAGTGGGCAATGGTAGATCTTGCTGCTGGTGTAAGGAATGGCCTAATCCTGTGTAGGGACCCCATTTTTCTGTTGACTGTTTTTATAGTGTTTTTAATATGGGTGTCAAAGTTGAGATTGTTGTCTATTGTAATACCTAGGAGTTTGGTGGTAGAGTCAGGGGATATGAAGGTGCCATTATTAGATATGACTGAGAAATCAATGGGGGAGGACTTGCGAGTAGGTGCAAAGAGGAGGAGCTTTGTTTTTTTGGGATTGAGGAGGAGGCAAAGTTTTGAGAACCAGGTCTCCAATGTGTTAAATACTTTCTGAGTTAGGGATTGCAGTTCTGATGCAGAGTTGGCTGAACATATGAGCACTGAATCGTCTGCATATTGTATGCAGGTAGCTTCAGGAAAAGCTAGGTATAGATCACTGATAAATATTGAGAGTTAGAGAGGTCCTAGAATGGAACCGTGTGGGACCCCGAGGATTACTGGTAGGTGGAAAGAAGGACTATTCTCCCAGAGCACTGCCTGCTGCCTATTAGTAAGGTAGAAACTAAACCATTGTATGGTCTGATTGCTAAGTGAAAGAAATTTCAGGATATTTATAAGAAGAGTATGGCTTACCATATCAAAGGCTTTTGAAAGATCAATAAAGAGTGCTGAAGAGAGAACATTGTCATTACGGTCTCTGTTAATGGAGTCAGTGAAGGATAGGAGGGCAGTAGTAGTACTGTGAAATGGTCTAAAACCATGTTGGCTGTTAGCTAGTAAATGATGTTGAAGTAAATGATCAAGTAGCTGATGATGAATGCATTTTTCCATTATTTTTGCTAAGGGTGATAGTAGGGCAATAGGCTGATAGTTAGAATATTCACTTGAGTTGCCCCCTTTATGTAATGGTATAATGTGAGCGATTTTCCAGATGTCAGGGATGGTACCCTCATTTATGGTTCTATTAATGAGGATGGATACAGGATATGGTACTGATTTGGCTGCTTTTTGCAAATATTCATCTGGAATTTGGTCAGCTGAGGGAGTATATGACTTAAGTTTTTGGATAAGCTTAAAGATGAATTTAGTAGAGATGGGTTTCAGGTGGAAAGTAGGGAGGGGATTAGGAGAGGAGGTAAGAAGGCTAGAGTTATCAGGGCATAGCTGGCAGGCTAGAGATTGAACGGCCTCTGTAAAGAAGGTGTTGAAGGTATTAGCAGTTTGGATGAGAGTATTATGATTAGCATCATGTGGGGTTGGTGTACTAGAATGACCTGGGTGTAGGCGTCTATTGATACTCACCCAGAACCTTTGTGGATTATTTTGGTTTGTTTGTTGTAGTTTGCTATAAAAGTTCTTTTTATCTGAGAGAACAGCCTTTTTTGTTACATTTCTCAAGTGTCTTAAAAGTTTGCTGGTCGGTAATATTTTTGGTAGCACGCCACCTAGACAAAGCTTTGTTTCTGACTAAGATTTTCTGTTTGGTTTCTTTTGTGAGTCAGGGGACTGGGTTTGACTTGATTCTAATCGAGTGTTTTGGAGCATGCTGGTCAAGGATAGTCAAGAATTTTTCATTGAAGTATTTGACTGCCTCTTCAAGTGAGAGTGTTTTTAAAGGAGTCCAGTCATTCAACTCACATTGAAATAGCACTGGGTTAAAGTGTTTATTGGACCTTAAAGTTCTATATGTGGGAGGTTGGGAAATATCACTTTTTTGTCTGATAATGTGGGTCAAAGAGTGGTTGCTAATGTCATCTGGTAAGATTCCTACCTTATATGTTTGTAAATGGTTATTAATAAGAATCCAGTCTAAGGTACTCTTTATTGTTTGGTTTGTTAATTCTGGTAGAAGAGTTGATGATTTGAGTGAAACTGTGGAGATTAATGTGAGAAGTAGGATGTTCAGTGTTGACACACTTCCAATCAATATTAAAGTCCCTTAGGATTATAGTTTCTTGTGGTAAAGTTGAAGAAATCCAGCTGAGGATATCCTCAAGTGTGCTAGAATTATTGCTAGGAAGCAGATAGATACAGATGATATATAAGGATTTATTTGAGTTAAGCTGAATTTTGGAAATAAGGATTTCTGCCTTATTAAATGGAAAATATGAAGGTCTCTCCAAACACCATTATATTGGGCGACTTCAACTACCCAAACATAGACTGGGAGCATTACTCTAGCTCCAACACCCTAGCCCAAAGGTTCCTAGAATTTATAAACTCAAATGCTATGGAACAACTTGTTACCACTCCCACAAGAGGGGAAAACATACTGGACCACTGATCATCACCAACATGGGGACTCTATGCTCCAGACCAGAAGTGTATCCCTCACTGGTAAGATCAGACCATAAACTAATCTCACTGGATATTCACATCCCGACCCCAGCCCCTGCCCAGAAAACCACAGTGACAAACTTCTCTAAAGCAAATTTCACACTCCTCAAAACCGAGGTGGAATTCTTCAAAGCCCCCGGGCCTGTGGAAAATACGGCCCAGACCACAGAATCCTTTATAAACGCATTATATGAACACCTTCAGGAATGCATAGATCATGCAATCCCAAATAAAACCAAGACCCAATCCTCCAAAGGCAGACGTCCTGCCCGGTGGACCCCAGCCATAAACAAACTATACAATAGAAGGAGGAAGCTACTACATGATAGAGCAAAATCCCAAAAACGGAAGGTATCTCTGATCAGTATTAGCAAAAAACTAAGGGCACTCATAAAATTGTCTAAGGCCAGCTTCAAGAGAAAAATTGCACAGGACACTAAGGATAATCACAAGGCTTTCTTTAGTTATGTTAGGAACCTTGGTGGGAATTCCCAGATATGCTCAGAATTAGTCCAAAATGACAAAAAATACATCGAACCCACAGACATTGCCATCATCCTAGCTGACAGTTTCATCGCAAACTTCTCCCCCCCCTCTCCACCAAAAGGGCAAATATCTATCCCAGCAGAGTGCTGCCCCCCTGACATCTCAGATGCTCAGGTAAGAGCCGCTCTCTCCAAAGCAAAAAAACACAGTATCAATGGGACCAGACGGTGTCCCAGGCTGCGTACTACATGAACTCCAAGAAGAGCTAAACCCAAACATAAAACTACTGTTCAGTCTCAGCCTTACTACAGGATATGTACCCAAAGAGTGGTGTACAGCAACAGTGGTCCCTCTCCACAAAGGTGGTGCCTCAATGGATCCTGGAAACTATCGCCCCATAAGCCTGACTAGCTTGGTCTGCAAAGCTATGGAAAGGATCATCATGGACCTCATAAATAAAGATATTGGGTACCTACAGACACTGGATCCTACCCAGTTTGGCTTTGTTAAAGGCAGATCCTGCCTCTTAAACCTGGTTGATTTCTTTGAAACAGTCACCAAGGCCATTGACGAGGGGAAGGTGGTCCACTCAGCCTACCTGGACCTCGCAAAAGCCTTCGATACAATACCCCACTCGGGCATTATAGATAAGCTCACCAGCTTAAATATAAACCCCTATGTCACTAGATGGGTTGCAAACTGACTCAAGGACAGAACCCAGATGGTTAGAATTGCTGGAGCCATGTCAGACTCCAAACCAGTTACAAGTGGCATCCCACAAGGCTCAGTCCTGGGACCTCTCTTGTTCGGTATATATTTCTCAGAGGTACAGGCCAACACGGAAGGACTGTGGCTGACCAAGTTCGCAGATGACTGCAAACTGGGCACCATAATCAACTCTCCAGCCGACACAAGCATCCTCCAAAAGGGCCTCGTAGAAACAGACAACTGGTGCCAGAGCCATGGCCTCAAGCTAAACGCCAAAAAGTATATAGTCATCCCCTTTGGCAAAAACACATAGGTGGTAATCCATTAAGTACAGAAGAAGTAATTAGGGACCTGGGGACCCAAGTTGATAGCAGTCTCTCATTTGACAACCACGTGGACAAAGTGGTTAGAAAAACATTTTATATAGCCCACCTAATCATGAAGGGATTCACATCTAGATCAGGGGAGGTCATCGTGCCTCTTTACTCATCCCTCATCAGGCCCATAATTGAGTACAATGCCCCTTTTGGGATGTACCTTACCAGACACCTGCAGCAACTGGAAAAACCCCAAAATACCTCACCAAGAGGATCAAAGGGCTCAAACAGATGCCATATGCTGCCCAGTTAAAGAAACTCCAGCTCTACTCAGTGGCATACTGCCTGCTCAGAGGCGATCTGTGCCTGACGTATAAAGCAATGTCCGACCCGGAATTAATGGACATGCTGCACCTCAGAAAATCCAAATCCCATTGAGCTATGTGCTCGAGAGACTTGAACCTCAGCACTGAAATAAATAGGACATGCTGGAGGGACAGATTCATAACCCAGAGGCTCCCTTCACTCTGGAATAAAATCCCAGTCCAGGTTAGGCAGAGTCCCTCATTGACTCTCTTCAAGAGGAATATTGATGAGTAGATGGGAGATCATAGGTTTACCCCGGGTATCACTTCTGTGTCACTGTTAGACAGAGGCACAGTATACTAACCTCGAAAAAGGGCATAGCAAAATTAATTTAAAATGGGTGGCAAAAGCCAAACACACTCTGGCTAGGCTTATAAATGCCCTAGGGCAGATAGCCTAGTATGAACCTATGAACCTATGAACCTATTATCCTGAGGAGGATTATAAGGTGAAGTGGTAACTTGTAGGCTGTCTTTAAAAAGACTTGCTACTACCCCCTCCCTTACGCTTTTTTCGGTCTTGTCTAAATATATTGTAACCTGGTGGGATAATTTCATTGTCTTGAGTTCTAGGTTTTAACCAAGTTTCTGTCAAACATAGTATATTGAATGAGTGAACATCTAGGAGAGTGTGAAGATGGGGAATTTTATTGTTTACACTGCTTCAGCTTTTTCCAGCAGAGTCCCTGTTGAACATGTATTTTGCCATTAATGTTTTAGAAGAAATACTTCTATATGTTGCTGATAAAAGTGCACATTACCTGCTATTAGAGACCTCACTTACATCCATTATTCTGTGCCTGGCTTTCTAGTGGTGTCATCCTGAACCAGACTCCAAGTTACACTCCCAGTTTTTCCATTACTCTTTCAGCAAATTTGAGCGATGCAGTGTAATGCGCAGCTTTGCTTACACATGCTTAATGATGGTAACTTCCAATTACTATGTTTTGCTTAAACCACTTGTTTTAGTTAAGTACTGTGTGGTGTGAAAGTTTAATGCAGTGGTCTGCAGGTGTGATGGTCTTGGGTTCAAAATAAGGGACAGGTTTTTATTTTGGACAAGTTTATTATCATTTAATGCACAGATATCAATATAGCTCCATTTAGCTGAGCTTACGTCGCTCAGCGCTGTGCAAAAAATCTTTAAAGAAAAGAAAAATGGGGAGATTTGACAGTTGTGAAATGGGGTGCAAATGGGGAAAAAAACTCGTGAAAGGCAGGTAGAGATGTACAGGAAGGGTGTAGGTAAGAACCATAGCTATCTATTTCTTCATCAGCAACAATTGTGCACTTTCACAGAATTTGTAGATGAATGTCACCTCCAGACAGAGGGGTGGTGATAACATAACTGCGTTGTCAAGCCAATTGGACCTAATTACATGTGTCCAGTGGACACGTGTACAAAATCAAGAGCTATGTATGGGATTATATATATATATATATATATATATATATATATATATATATATATATATATACATACTTTTTTTTTTTTTTTTGGGGACAGTTGATCATTTTTTTTTAAGGTGAGAGGGGAATGTTGGAGAAGGGACATAGGTTCTTGTGTGGGAAGTAAGTTGTGAAAGTGAGGAAGCTTTTGCAGACAGAAAAGACAGACAAGACAGCAGACTGGGGTGGTGTGCGACACAAGAGGGTGTTGAGCCCCTTGGATGGGAAGGGTGTTGTGGAATCCCAGGATCAGGTGCCTGCACAGGGTAGCAGCATGACTCAAGTCCCCACCCATGGGACTGTCTGCACTGCTCCTTCACTGCCCCTGTTGTGGCAGTGGTGGAGGCTGGGCTCTAGGGCCAGGCTGTCCCACCAGGCTAGTGGGCATGCCCTTCATCTGGCCCAGATGATGTCTGAAACTTTGGAACATTATTCTGCACGCCAATCCTGGTAATTCATTACACCACCTCCTCCACCTCCGCTCCCAAAGGGGGGCCCAGTCCCAGCCTGCGGATTGGAACTACCTGATGCTGCAGGAAGTGCAGGGGCAGCAGATGGGGCACCACCAGGCTGTTGCCTGGATGTGCTGGGGCCCGGTGCCACAGCCAAAGGAGCAAAGGTAGATGTATTACCTGGAACCGCCCTACCTTGTTGCACTGTAGTAAATTAGATATAATGATAGGTTAAGGTTCGTAATAACCAAACCAATGTTAGTATTAACATAATGGAACATAATATTGATTAATACAAATATATATTAAGGTATATTATGTGGAACATGACAATAAATAACATAACAGTAAGTATGTTAACAGGAAACCAGTATGAAATAACCCATAAGGCCAACATAACAGTTAGTTTAACAGACTATATTAATATTAAATCATAACAATAAATAACATTAATAAATTAAAGAAGATAAGAGGTGGGGAGAGAGAGAAAAACATACCATTAGTGAATTCGCAGATGATATTAATACACAGACTACTAAAACATACGTCTACAGGTGTGCATTGTCAGTTGTGAGTACAGTGACTCAAATTCTTCATACTTCTCAAGCTGTTAGCATGGGACAGAATGGGCCAAGAACTAACAAATGCAAATACATAACTACACGGAGCTGTTTCACATAATGTGCAGGTACATAAACTACCAAGGTGTTCTGTAAACGAATTTGCAAATACATTTCATTCCAGATAATCATTTATCTGCTAATCATGGACCAGACAGATTGGGCAGTTGTCATTACATTACAAAAACTGCGACAGTTGTGAAGTATGTTTGTGTACATTAAGTAGACTAGACAGCCATCATGTCTTAGTTGGCAGGCATGGGAGTAGAACCCAAAAGCTGTGACTCCAGGGGACATGTGCATGTAATGTAATAATTGACTGCACTGACATTAGAACACACATGCAATGAATACAGCCCTACTGCACTTATTTGAATACATTACTTATAAAACCACAATCCTGCTTTACACTTTATTGTTATTGCTCCTTAGAATCTGTGAAGTATACACATGATATCTGCCCAGAACATGGGCTTCCTTACCCATATACTTTGTTTCTGGAGTGGGAGGAATACAGAGCATTATTTGACTGAAAGTAATCTGAAGAAAGCCATGAACCATACTGTGGGTTGTGCAATACATTTATCAGGCAATTACTTTTATATTCTTTATTTATTTCATTTTTACAGTTAACTGCAGTGACATTAGAACACACATGCAGTGAACGCAGCCCTACTGCAGTTATTTGCACACATTAGTTATCAAACCACAATCCTGATTTAAACCTTATTGCTTATTGTTAGTGGTATTGTTTATTGTTAACTGCACTACAGTTAGCAGAAAATATCCATACTTACCACAATCAATGCACATCCTGGCCAGGCACCCTTTGTGAGACTGGACATTGCAAGTCTGTTCAGCTGCAGTTGTTGGAAGAGAAGCAAACCATTATGCATACCAGTTTTGCACAGATTCAGCTTGTATTTTAGTAAAGTAGTAACAAACATACTTACATATCTGTGGGGCATGCCCAGCCCTAGCCTCTTGAATCCAGGTGTCCAAGGTTCCCTTCTTCCTTCACTTTAGGTCATCATAGTGATGATGACAGTGCCCATCAGTGCAGGGATACCAGTAGCACTGGTAAGATCCCTGACCAACTGATGCCAGCCGTCAGCTTTGCATTCTGAGCCCTGGTAACTGCCCTGCAACAGCTGGGGGTTGTAGTTCCGGACCAGGAGTCCAACAAACACTCTGGACTCCTGCATACCCCACCTCTGCACCCAAAAGCTCACTCCCTCACCAACACTGCCAGGCATATCAACAAGTTAGTAAGACTCCAAAGATAGCTGAAGAATTCCCACCTATTGGCCTTAACATAGGCTGCTTTCCCATCCTTACACTGCATACTGTAACATTCAAAAATGTGCCACGTTGCTTAGCATGACGCAAACCATCTTAGTGGAGCTGAGCATCGTATAAACTCGCACAACTGTGTTTTAGCGAAGCTTAGCAATGTGCAAACTGGAGTAGCCATTGACCAAGTTTAAGCAGTGCTTAGCATCATGCAGCCTTTCCAAATTTAACAAATCTTTTTTTAAATTAAACCACCCTTTAGCTCACCTCACACATTTCCACAGCAATAAATGTAAAAAGGTATGAGTACTGGAACTCAAACCAAGGACTACGACACTTTAAGCTGTCACTCTACCTATTTAGCTACTTAGATAGTGATCAAGCAAATATACCTTCACGTGCACTACCAAGCTACCTGTTAGTGTTGTTAAGCACCGTGCCATGCCTCACAAATGACCATTCAAAAAAATAAATAAATAAATACAACAAGGTAGACAGCTATAACTAATTAAATACATCAGTTCCTATTTTTAGCTGCCTGGGAGGTGCCAGCTGTGCATGTGTAAGCATAAACAGACAGCTTTTCCCAGTTAGGGGTCACTACAGCAGATCACCTGTCCGCTCATGATTGGCAGTGGAGTTTTACAGTGTCGAGTTGCCAGCCTGGCACCCAACATTCCACAGAAGGCACACACATGCACTCACTTACACCTAGGGCCGATTTAGAGTGTCCAATCCATCTACAGCATGTCTTTGGGATGTGGAAGGAAACCTGAGCACCTGGAGGAAACCTACGGGACCACAGGGAGGACACACAAACTCCATACAGAAGGCATGCCAGCCGAGGATTGAACCAGAGAACCTCTTGCTGTGAGCTGACAACGCTAACCTCTGCACCACTGCGGCCACCCTAATAAAAGTAAAAAAAATAAAAACAACTATTGCAACTCACACATATTTCTACACTAGCAGGGTACATTACAGTTATTCTTATCCTGTACATAACATCTGTCCAGGTATTCTTTGGACAATCCACAACCATGGGGCAGCCTTTACACTACTGCCTACATGTATTCAATATCCATGTTACTATGATCTCCCTCAGCAGTGTGCCATGATTAATATGCATGGAGTGCTGCTGAGGGGGAAGTATGGCAGTGTGCACTGGTTCATTCAGTGTAGGGTCTACACGGAGCCTACACAGATTTTATTGAATTCTGGGGTAGGTCTTTTTCTTTTCAGGACATTCACATTCTTTACGTGACTACTGTAATATAGGGCATAAAAATCCAGAATTGCATTTTCCTTCAAGGTTTCACATGAACTTTCATATTTTGGAAATTGTTTGATCTAGCCTTGTCTCGTGATTCAGAAAGATTCTCATCACTCACATAAATTGCAAACAGTAGATAAGTCAATTTGTATGACTGTGAGAAAATGCAATTCACAGAAAGCTATGGCTGAAAAGAAAAAGTCCTAATTATTAGCTTATTAGTACATCTCTGAGTCACGCTTTGCACTGTCATACCTGTGAAAGTGTTAATATTTCTAATGATGACTGATGTAACACTTTGGCAAAGGCATCACTTACACTTATGCACACACATTCAGACATGTGTGTGCATGCACGTACGGGAGCGCACACAGACAGAAACACACACACACACACACACACACACACACACACACACACACACACACACACACACACACACACACATGCACACATACACACACATGCACACACAAACATACACACAGGAACACGCACATGCATAGAGACAGCTATCCAAGATCAAATCCCCCTACACTCACGTGCACACATTCATTAACCCATGCACACATACACACACACACACACACACACACACACACACACACACACACACACACACACACACACACACACACACACACACACACACACATCCTCAATCAAATTATCTGAACTGCAACAGATTCTATTGGAGTGAATGGGTGACCACTGTTTTTTGAAGGTGCTAACCTTTTCCTTCAACAATAGAAAAATGTGCATAGCTGAAACTGCTGGTTTTCTGGGGGAGAACGTTATCCCCTACCCTGCTTTGTCGCATTATAATGAAGCTCAGCTAGTGGAACTGCCCTTTAAGTTAAGGGTCCTTCTATTAGAAAACTTCAGCAGTAGGTCAGTCTATGAATCAAAAAATATTACAAGGGAAAAATCACTCCTGATGGTACCAGAAAACTTTTGTTTAGTCAGATTACAGCTTTTATATATCAACAATAAATTATTTTCTTAATTGTTTTTATTGGGATATTTATAAAATATTAAACAATTATACTTATTCATATAATTTATCAATAACATTATATATATATATATATATATATATATATATATATATATATATATATGTATATATATATATATATATATATATATATAAAGATATGGGTCCTCTACACATGGTCGAAATGCCACAAAGTTGAAACCCATATGGCCGAGACCATTTGTTCGACTTTTGAAATCCAGACCATGTGCAATGGACATCTCCGTGCAGTGCGGAATGGAAATATTTCCATTTCCGCACTGTAGTGCGATCTCAGAGTTGGTATATTAACATTACGGGGGTGGGTGGGGGGTTTAGCCTCCCACATGGGGGTGCAGGGGTGTGTAGCCCCCCTGCTAACACTTAGAAAGTGAGTTAGCATTGTGTATTTGTTTTAATTTTACATGTTCAAATTTGCGGAAGTCGAACATATGGTCTCGGCCATATGGGTTTCGGCTTTCTGCAATTTTGATCATGTATAGTAGACCCATATATATATATATATATATATATATATATATATATATATAGATATATATATATACATATTGCAATATTTATTTATTTATTTATTGATTGATTGATTGGTTGACATTTGTTGACCGGGAAAGTCCACGGGGTCAGAATCTCATTTTCAGTGGAGGCCCAGGGAGAAAAGCTCCAAGAGTGATTACAAGACATGTTGTCACATTATATGAGCAGGTATATACAGAGTGTACAAAAAAATGGCAGTTGCAGTTACAAATTGTACATCAAGAATCAGTTGCAAGTACAAGAAAACATCATACATATCAACAATTATTTACAGTAGTTTTTAAAGATAGTTACAATATAGAAATTGTAGGCATGTACAGGCAGTGTGTCAACAGCATTCATATCTTCTTTTTTGGTAAATACGTTAGTCAATAAGCTGCTATAAAAGCAGATTAATGTAGCATGTAGACTACTGAAATCTAGAGCTACAGCAATCAGCAAAAAAACTTAGGGACAGTAATACAGATCGGTGAACTAAAGGACATTTTGTGATAGTGATGAGTGATATATAGTACAAATATCAATGACAATTTTTTTCAGAATCCTATAAGATTTCACTTGATGCCATGCAATTGTTTGCAAGTCACTTGTTTTTAAAAATAGTAATGAAAATACAAGTTATGATTGGTTCTCCAATTGTATCTGCTTTATTGCATGTTATAGGTGTAAATCCTAAGAAATTCACCCGGACAGCGAAATTCAAGATGTGAGTCTTGACAGCCTCATCAGTAACACATAACTAGTAGGTGATCTGGTCATAATTCTTTGTAATGCATGGAGCTTTATATGTTCTGTTTGCTACCAGTTACTGAAAAAAATATAGGAGTGCAAAGTACAGTTTAACCTTTAATTCAGTTCCTACAGTGAATATAAAAAAAAAAAACAGTTCTTTGTTCAATAGGAACAATAGACTACAGCACTGAATGATTGGCTCATCTAGAATATTCTATCTTCTGCAGGATTATGGAGAAGGATGAATAAAGCCTTCATGTACTACTAAAGTGAATCATTAGCTACTGTGCTTGGTCTAAACTACAAAAATCACTCTTTACTTACCCATAATAATAACCTGTTATTTTGCATAACTATTGAAATTCTTATTCAGAGTAAAGGTCTTTCCAGGTGTGGGTACCAAGACTCTTGAACTGATTGCATAAATAATTCTTTGAACAAATTCATAGTTAAATTAAACAAATGCTTTGGGACTATTAGGCATGGGAATGCAAAGGTACAGACTCCTGAAAGACCTATAGCTCTAACCGTTGAACTATTAGCTTACTGAACTGTGGTCCACTTTAATAAGTTTTTACATAGTCATGTGGGGGTTGTACTGAGAGTGGATATCTAGCAGGCTGACTTATCTGGGTAGCACAGACCTGCGTGTGTGTGTGTGTGTGTGTGTGTGTGTGTGTGTGTGTGTGTATGTGTGTGTGTGTGTGTGTGTGTGTGTGTATATATATATATATATATATATATATATATATATATATATATATATATATATATATATAGTACAGTTCTCCAAACTATATTTTGCCTAGACCATAACTCAAATTTACACTTCTCCAAAATGGCACTTTGCGATCACACTGCAGTATGTATGAACAAATATACTGTTGTCACTGTAGTGAGATCTTGGAGTTAGTATATATAATTAGCAGGGGGTGTGGGGGACGCAGCCCTCCACAGGGGAGGAGCAGGGGTGCTTGCATCCCTGAAAAAATTAGAGAAAATTAGTTAATATAGCAATAATCCATGCCTGGGTGTGGGTAATGCTGGATTTACCCATGGTTGGTGTCGTTTGGTCATGAGGGCAAAGCCTGAGTGGCCAAACAAAGCCAACCGTGGGTAAATGCAGCATTACCCACACCCAGAAGTCGATTACTGCTATTATACAATGACATTATTTAAGAAAGAAAATAATTACTTTTCTTAAATATTGGCATTGTATAATGCCCTCTTGCTGCCCTTCTGCAGCTGTCTTGTATTCTGCGGCAGTTCTGATGTACTGTGCATGCGCATGCCTACGCAGTACATCAGAGCTGTGGGCAAAAGCAACGGAGAAAGCAAGATCTACGTTGCTTTTTAAAAACTGTTTCGCTATGTTAAATGAGTTTAACATAGCGAGACAGCTTTAAAAAAAGCAACGGAGAATATCCGTTGCGTTTTTAAAGCTGTCTGGCTATGTTAAACCCATTTAACATAGCGAGACAGTTTTTAAAAAAGCAACAGAGAAAGCAAGATCTCTGTTGCTTTTTAAAAACTGTTTTGCTATGTTAAATGAGTTTAACATAGCGAGACAGCTTTTAAAAAAGCAACGGAGAATCTCCATTGCTTTTTTAAAGCTGTCTCACTATGTTAAACTCGTTTAACATAGCGAGACAGTGTGATGCAACGGAGATCTTACATTCTCCTTTGCTGTAAAAAAAAGAGTTATAGTAATGGAAAAAGTCCGGGTGACCGGACCTTTTTCCATTACTATAACTCTGATTTACAACATGCATGCTGACCAATCAGCATGCACGTTTTTGAATATTTAATGAGGGGGTCATTGTACAATGTGGTTTAACAGTTTTCCATTTTGGTAAAGTGCCGTTTTGGAGAAGTGTAAATTTGAAGTTATGGTCTCAGCAAAATATGGTTCAGAGAACTGTACTTTTGGCAATGTGAATGTGATATATATATATATATATATATATATATATATATATATATATATATATATATATATATATATATATAAAATCAGTCATTACTGTTTGACTTCCACTCTTTCTGCAGCATAATTTCTAAGGTGGCATTAACATATCTGACCACATCACTGACAAAGAATATGTGAAGAGAATTATCATTTTTGCACAAGTCTGCACCAAGTGTGTTGTTGGTCATTCTGTAACCAGTCAGACAAAATAATAGTTAAAAAGGGGTCAAAACTATGATGACTGCACAACATAAGATGCAGGTTTTTATCTTATACTTTGTTTATAGGCTTCTAGAAGTCTTGCAGTGAAATATTTCTCTGCATCCATAATGTAAAAAAAAGTGAGTCTGAATATATAACTTCACCTACTATCTACTGAGTTTTCTTTTGAATATTTTGTAACTCATATAGAAAACAATACAGGTCTGAACCTCATGTAGACTTCTGGAAAGCTGCCAAAGTAAATACAATGCCTGACGTGCCAATAAAATCTTAACATGTTTTATCCTTCAATATTTACACAAGTTATAACACAGTGCAGTTATCCACTCACCAGGATGACTCCTGTTTTGACATATCTGTAACAACTCTTCCTTCTGCTATGTCTGTTTCTTAGAATAATGTGGAAGGAATTTCTACTCAAAGGACTGGGAACCTCAATGAAATTTTATTTAACCCCGATGTTACTGGTGCTATATATCCAGTAAAGACTTCAGCTAGTGTCACTAAAAAGTCTTATCATTATTTATAGTAATAGTTAATGACCCACTGAAAGGCACACCATCATGATTTCAGTAAGCTATTTTTCATGAACTGCAATATTGTAAAGAGACAGTGTTTTGAGCATTTATTGATCATGTCCTTTCAGCACCTCGTTACTTCTTATCATGCTATAAAAAGCTGCAAGTTAACAACAATTCCTGGATTTTGAGTTTTGTTCTTGCAATAGATTACATTTTACAAATTTCAACAAATTATGAAAACACTGTAACTTTATTCCACTTAATGCTGATATTTCTTTTTAGTGTTGGTTGAAAACTAGCATGGACTGTAAATCTACAGTCATATTATATATGGTCCCATGTTAATGATAGGGGTCATTATTAAAAGGAGGTGGAGCATGTACAAAAATAACTAGGTCATATAAGAACATCTGCATCTGACTTTTACTCTGTCTAGCAAGACAGAAGCTGTAATGGAAACAGAAGAGTAAATGGAGTTCAACACTATCTTCTGCCACTATATATTAGTAATATGGGAGACGTCATTAAGAATAGTGTAGACAGTTCTCTTGAGCAGATGTGAAAATCCACATCTAAGTTCTGTTAAGACTGTAACGGTAATATAATTCTTGAAATGGAAAGAAAGGATGAGATAAATAATATTATTTTGCTGTTGAGGAACATACTATGTTGAAACCAAAGTCAGAAAAGGAGAAAGATATTCAATGTTTATTTTGCTGTTTTAGTAATCCTAAAGCGGTGCCCTGAGATCGACTTGATGTTATAATGTTATTGATTTCCATCTTAACCACCCAAAGCTTAGATAGTCAGTACTGATCTTACTGAGACCATACAGCAGGATATTGTTAGCTATGAGTGAGGACTCAACTAATTTATTTAAATGTTATTTTGTTAAGAATGTAAGTGAGCTGATCCTCCTCAGAGTGTTTTAAACCACGATCTAGTCCATGAGAGCAAGAGTAAATATAGTATACAGACATACAATTTAGTTATAGGAATCATCCAGCACGTTTTGGGGAATGAGGAAGAAAGCAGAATACACGCACACACACACACACACACACACACACACACACACACACACACACACACACACACACACACACACACACACACACACACACACACACACACACACACACACACAGTGAGAAGAACTCAGTAATAACCCCAGACCTAGAGCTGTGAGGTAGAAAACCCCACTACTGAGTCATTGTGGTGCCTATAGTCTAAATCCCAGCAGAGTAGGTATCTAAGAAAAGTACACAAAATTTCATCTGTAAGAATACAACAAAAGCCACAACAATCCTTTATGTAGGTACTCTGGGCAACACAGAAATAGCCCTGTTTCTAAGTTAGAAACTGTATCAAGATAATATACCCTTTCATTAAATTTCAGTCTCAGTGACCCTTATAGCACGTTTTTAAAATTTTATAATATTAATATTATTTTTCGAAAGTCAGGAATATGAAGTAAAAAAAAAAAAATCTCTGAAAGAAGTCTTCTTAAATTATGTTGTTGTGGACTACGATAGGGTTGATTTGAATGGCAATCCAATGTCTATAGTTCCTGGGAGGAGCCCATGACAGTGTAGGAAGAATAGGATGCCAAGAATTGGAAGCTAAACCCTTGCAAAAGCACATAGGTTGTTGGAACCATGTGCACAAAGTGTACCTCATACAGCACACAACACACACATAGACTTATGTATGCTGAGGCACTTAAAAGCAATTGTCCTAAACAAAAAAGATAATCTAGGCCACTCATTGCGAAAGCTATGACCCAGCAAGCCCAAATGCACTCAGAGTAAAACAACATCTCACACTACACATACTGCCACCTCAGTGGAGACCAAACATTAAGCCCCTAAGGCAAAAACACTTCCCATGATTCTCATCATAGGGGACTCCATTGTAAGATATACTGATGTCCCTCTAACCAGGCTGAATGAGGAGAAGATGACTGCTAGTTGCTTATTTGGAACCAGGTACCTCCAAATCATGCATGCACTCAAATCATTACATCATACAGTTATAAATATGATTCCATCATAGTCCATGTAGGTGTAAATGACAAAAGATGTACCTCCCTGGACTACAAGAAGAGAGGCATTATAGGTCTCTAAACTATGTGTCTCATGCTGGTATGATCCTTGCACTAAGCAGCATGTTACCATTGTTGAAGATGATGCCACAATATGAGCAAAACATGAGGAGTTCAACAACTGGCTGTCTTTTTGGTGTCACTTGAGAGGACATGGTTAAGAGACCACACTCCTTTCCAAAGGATGGTCAGCTCGTTTAGGCTCATTTACAATGAAATGTAACTACATTAGTAAGTATCCAGTGCTGTATGGGAAAGCATTAAAAATCCCCTAATAACTACTATCTCCTTTAGCCTAGAATAGAGCCACCTACAGATCTGTAAGTAGACGATGCAGAAGACACATATCCAAAATGAATGAAAGATACAGCCCACTGCATTACTAACCAGCTTTTTAAAGAGGATCGTATACTGTTAGCATTCAAGGAATAATATTTATGATGTGACATTCCTTTGCATTTTCTCATTTTTAATCAGTTGCTATTTCTCTTTCAGGCTCTTAGATAGATTTTGCCTACCCTAGAAAACCACAATAGAAGCATCACCTTCCACAGGGCCTTCAGGACTAGAGCATAATAAAGCAAATTTATTCTGATCGATTGTAATCTGAGACAAGACTTGAAAACTCACATTATTTATTTATTTGTTTACTTATTTATTTATTTATTACATTTGTTACTGGGATAAAGCACTGCTCAGTTCAATTCAACTTCAGTCTTAGTTCAGGATAACACACACCAGATGAGGACAATCCTTATATGGACATAATGTTGTCTAAATGCACAAGCTTTTCAGTATATACTTTCAATTCAATCCAACACCCTCCCCCCCAAAGTCCCTAAACCCATTAAAACTCTTACTGATAGAATGACAAACATATTTTCACACCACCCTTGCAAGGAAAAGCATAAATCGTCTTATTCCAAAATAAGAATGTGACACTGAATAAACAGACAGAAAGAGTTTTCTTTTACTAGTAATATCTAAAACCTAAAAGTCACTCCAAGGTGACACATTCCATTTATATTTAAACATAATAAGGCACTTCTTAGGAAGAACAGCAAATATAAACAGTGCATCCATGGAAGTTTCTTTATGAAGGTGAATATGAAATGTAATATCAGCTGAGTGAAAACCAAATATTTAATTACAAAACTCATAACAAAAGATCTGTCAGTCTCACTGCAGTAAGCTAACATTGGTGACCTGCTAGCTTGACGTAGATCTAGAAAGGTATCAATGTGGTAACAGTAACAGCAAGATAAGACTGGAATGTTGTCTAACTTCTATCAGACTAAACAGGAACAAAAGTAGTATTACAGGAAACATCACCAGTACTCACAATGTATAACTCCAACAAATCCCGTCTGACAGGCAAAATAGTACTAGAATGCAAAGGGAAGAGGTGTTGATCAAGGTTTTCATAATACATCCCGATGATTGTCATTATGGTCATGTATATCTATAGCATTCGGCATTTCAATACCTCTCAATCACTTTGAATATCACTTTGTACTTCAGAGTTCTGTACAGATTGGTTCTCTATATCTACAACCTTTTCTTCAATTTGGGAGGCAGGAACAGCTATGCCATTCTCAGCAGTCTCCACTGGAGGCATGGAAATAGAAGCAGTCAGTTTAGAATTCACTAAATTATTCCCAGCCATGAACATTGTCACCTGCTGAAGAGGGTAATTTCTCCAGTACCATGGACAAATTTACCTTGGCATGAATACAAGCTAATGCCCCCCTGAAAAGAGGCTGGCCTAGTTGGACTAACCTGTCAACAAAACAAACACTAACTGACTGACTAATCTGCATTTTCCTATACAACACAATAGCATGTTATGTCTCTTTCCTGGTATTTATTTATTTATTTTTATAATTTTGTTTATCTCAATTTGTATATTGAATTCTGAAAGCATACAACCTAACACGAATAGCATTTCCATCCTGAGTTCATTGATTCAACTTATAGGATAAATAATTATGAAACACTTCATTTTAATTTTTGAACTAATTTATTTATTCGGTACTTTTCTGTTAACAGGGCAACAGCTTTTTTTGGCCATGTTATAATGGTGTCTTCATTGTTGGGTATAGGGACTAGTCCAGGGCATGTTTTCATGCAAATCCTTGCTGGGCAATAACAATACTAAGAAATATATTTATTACAGTCTGACTGGCCAACCACATAAAACTAAGACTGATAGATGCACGTACATACACACACAAATAATTCTATGCAAAAATGTGAACCTATTTAGTATGTGAGCCAATGGCAATTATTTATTTTTAATGAACACACGGACACACTATACAGTCAAATGCATTATCTATGTAACGTGAACCCACATTTTTGCATGAGTAGAATGTACTACTTGTTTTGCTAAGTATAATCAGGCCCAAAAGGCAGTACACAAAAGTGCCTGCTGTGTTTTAAAGCTGATATTTGGCCTCACACCTGAAGCGATACAAAACGGAGTGAGT
Source organism: Protopterus annectens (assembly GCF_019279795.1). Classification (NCBI taxonomy): domain Eukaryota; kingdom Metazoa; phylum Chordata; order Ceratodontiformes; family Protopteridae; genus Protopterus; species Protopterus annectens. Next base: position 136,451,275 of record NC_056729.1, read on the forward strand.
TTTTTTGAGTACTTCTACTTGACGTCATCGGGCAAGGTCTGCTTGGCTGTTTATAACTTCCTACAGATATACACTGAAAGTGATGATAGGGACTGCAGTGAAGTGGCCAAATGTCGGCATTTGCATTTGAAGATTTTTTTTAGTTGCTGTATGATGATCAGGAGTCTGCATCAATTTTCCCTCTGTAGGAATTTATATAGAACTACTCAAAATATCTCATTCATTTCAGACCAGGCACTTTCGTGGTTTCATAAATATTCACTGCAGCCTCTTTTCATTTGTGTTATTCCAAAGACACTAGTCACGTTTAATATTATTGAAAACAATGTAGTAAACAGACATTATAACAAAGCCAAAAAAAAGTTGTTGACCTGTTAACGGAAAAGTACCATTTATTCTTAACAGGACATTTATGTGTAAAGATGAAGATTCTCACATAATTCTGTATGATATTGTGAATTTCCACTATATTTCTTATATGAATTACAGCTGATGCATGGATAATACCAATCAAACACCAAGTTTAAATAAGCACAAATAAAATTCCACTCTAGTCCACCCAGTCAAGGCTCCAGACACAGTTTGTATTTTGAAGTGCTTTTGTTCTTTAATAGTGTACCAAGAACTTCTTCAGAAAATACAAAATGGACTGAAAAACAATTTAAAAGGATTACCTAAAAAACATGTGACCGACTACACCCTATCACTAAGGAAAAAATGTAGGTGTTGTTACTTAAGTGTGTGTCTATACTTAAAATTGAAAGAAAACACTAAATATTAAAATATATATACAGTATTAATGTGTGTAAAAAAAACTCAACATAGTTTCTGCATTTGCAGAAAACATTTAATGTTAATCGTCTCATTGAGTCCAGGAAAGCAATTGACTCAACTTAATTTACCAGGTTGACTCGTAACATCCAAGCCTTATTCTATACTCTTCAGTACAAATATCAGTTCTAACAGATTCTAAAACAAAAAAAAACATACATTTCTTTAAATCAGAGCAGACTGCAACATGCTTGGCAAGGGCATTATTAAAGTCAGTTTTTCTAATGGCTAACGTATGTTCATAAATTCTTCTTGATAAATGCCTGAGAGTTTTCCCAATGTAAAACTAGGACAGAACACACAAGAGGCAACATATAACATGTCCACAGAACAATAATCAAATCTATCCCTTGCCCAAACATCTATGCCCAAGTGTTCAATCTTGACAGAAGAAAATGTATCTACACTGATTGCACTTGATGCATTGGAAAGTGCCAGGTTTGTGGCAGCTTGTGATCTAGTAAACGTGCCCTGTTCAAGGATAGATTTTAAATTAGAAGATTTTTTTTGTAGGTGAAAAATCTTCTGTCTCCTACAACTTTGGCCAGTTCTATAGTGACTAAAATTATCTTCCACTTACTCATGATAATGTTAATAATGAATGACATCTCCCTTGAAATTGGGATAGGAAAAACTTGTCTAATGTGAATGCTATTGGTCATCGTAGACATAACGTACTCATTTGTGACTAATCCTAATGAAGTTGAGTCTTTAGACAGGATTGGTCAAGCCTTATACTCTCTGAGCAATACGATCTCTCTTTCAATGTTGATGAACCAATCCTAGTGTACCCTCGATCGATGAAGAATCTTCTAAGCATTGATAATTCATTCTGAAAAATGCTGTTGTCCATGGTCAACCTGCTTAATCTGATAAGTTGTCCCTTTACTACACCTTTCTTCATATGTAGAGGATGTAAACTATTCTTGCAGAAATATTGGTTTATGAACTTGTCTTTTCTGTAAATTGCGCTGGTAAAACTTTTTTTTGTGATCTGTCAAAAGACAAAGTGATGTCTAAGTAGTTAATAGTTTCCCCAAATCCATGGATCGTAAACTTTAAAAAATCAGTACTAGTGTTGTGTAGCTGACAAATGTAGAAAAGTCTTCAAAACTGCCTTTCCACAACACAAATAAATCATCTATGTATCTATGGTAAAAAAATAATGTTGTTAGACAAATGGTGGGGCTTCAAAAACATGTTCTCTTAACTTGCCATAACCAAATTGGCAAAAATGGATGCTACCTTTGCCCCATAGCAACAATGCTTATAATGTTTGCCAAGAAAACTAAAAAAGTTGTTGTCTAGTACAAAATCCAATAACATGTAAGTAGTATTGATTTTGTTATTGTCAAAACAGGTGAACTGACTTAAATATTCCCTCACACAAGTTCTACTCCAACATCTCGTCTGATGCAAGTGTAAAGAGATACAACGTCCAAAGAAGTAAAATGAAAAAGTCCATTGACCCTTGAAAAATTATTTAATAATTTGAGCAAGTGCCATGAGTCACAGACGTAAAGTTCTGTTTCTTGAACTATTAGGTTTAGGATGTAGTCTAAAAAGACTGAATTTGATTTAGTCTTTGAAAAACTAGTGGCAACAATAGGTTGAAAAGGTGGTGTGCTTTGATCCTTATGTACTTTTCATATACCGTAGAACCTTGCCATTCTCAAAAATTCTACTTGTAAAAAGGAGTAAGTGTTATAATCCAGGTTGTCCTGACTGAACATGTCAAAAAGATCACTATATAGATGGCAGAAAAACCTCTAATGATAGTGTCCATTGTGCCTTCTACATAACTACATTTGTCCATAAGCAGTTCTAAAACCATTTGATTGTAATTACCACTACTCATAATGACTATCGCCTCACCTTTTTCTGCTCCCATAACTCACAAATTTATGTCTGAAGATACTCTTTTAAAGCAGACCTCTCAAATGTGGAATGATTGTGATGTTTCGGTTTGGAACCCAGTCTTTTTCTGATGTCTTCCTCACATAAATTGTTGAACACTTGTAACGTACAGTTCAAAGTAGGGTTATATGGGTACATGTATGTATGTTGGATAGATTGTAATTTTACTGTGTTGCCTTGAGTGTGTGGACTAGAGTGGAATTTTATTGTATTCATTTCATTTGTGCTGGATTCTACACCACATTTGGAGTTTTTTTCAAGTTTAAATAAGATGTCAGAGAAAATTTCAAGCTGCAGATTATCTGCTCTAAGTGAATTAAATCTGTAGCAGTAAGGTGACTGTTTAAATCACCACCAACCAATCAACCAACCAACCAACCAACCAATCAACCAACCAGTAATGCCATCAGTGCAGATATATAATTTGTTGAATATATCACAACTTTAAACATGGACAATTTTTTTTTTCAAAACTGCTGGCAGTAAAGAATTTCTCTGGCCTGTATTCTACATTCTTCTTCAGATATATTTACATATCATGCTTTCTTTGTAAGCTGTAGCTTTCATTGCTTTTAAGAGGTCAAATTATTTTTATTAACAACTCAGCAAAGTATTCATGTTACAGTTACCTTATAATATGGATAAACAATGTCTTTCTGAGTGAACAGTATATTAGTGAATAAAATAAACTGCTGATGAAAAGTATTCCCATACCACAAAAAGTCTATATAAAACATATTTGCATGCAATGTCTGGAATCCATAAACACACCAAAGAAGTCATCTAGTTGAACTCAACCATGTTATGCAATGTTGAAAGGTGGGTGGCAGAGAAGTTGTATTTTCAGCTCAGCGTCAATCATGGCTTCAATTATGTGGTTCAGCCACTGTTTTCAGTGCATTGTAAGGTCAGGGTATGTTCAGTTATACTTAGCATTTTCTTATTTTCTGCCAGCCACTTTGTTTTTGACTTATGATTATGTTGTCTTATATCTTGCTATGAATTAGAAAGAAAAATGTTTTGGAGACATGCAAACTCAGTTATGTGAATGCATATTGCTTCTTACTGGATAATAATCTGATCAGCATAATGCATTTGGCATTACTTAAAATTAATGCCTTGAAATTCTTTATATTAGACCATTGATTTATTTTTTCCTTTGGTATTGTCAAAAGATTATTGCAATTAATCACCTTGTTTCACGTAATGAGTGTATGAATTGTAAATTTACAAACACACATTTCTTTTTCTGCACCTAATTAACAACTTTTTGCTATATTTGTTTTTGTTAGTAATATTTCAAGACTTCAAATGGAGTCCAAATTTATTACAAAATATTTGTAAGCACAGCGTGAAAAATGTAAACTTTAAGCTAAACTCAGTGTGCCACTCTCATTCTTATCTCGGTTGACTAATCTTTATCAAATACTATGGGCTGCTACAGAGTCTAAATATACCAGTACTTGAATAACAAATCAACCTCAGAAAGGCAGGATATCTTCCAAAAATATAGACAACTAGAATCTTATTATCTTCCATTAAACTCAGACTAATGAGCAGTTATTGTATCCCTCTCTGGAACTGAAGCCCCTTAGGAGACAGTTACAATGTGACTTCTCATTTTGCTTATATATACATTGACTGATATTGGCTCTGGCTATTCAAGCAACGCTTTTCTGTTTATTAGTTAATTATGATTTAGAAGCATCTAGGATGTTCCCAGTACCTTGCATATCTGTTAATTATTTTTTTTAAAAGCATGCAATATTTACAGTTGTAGGCATTTTACTCTGCAAATTAAGCTACAAATCAGGTTTAAATCCATATCTATTATGTTTTAGGGTTTTTTATTGTGGTTTTATTTAGTTAGAATGGGCTTTCTTATCACAGGGACCTACATTCTCTCCTCTGACATTTTTGTGGTTGCACAGTTGAACACCTTTTTACCTTGATTTGCAGCAAACCAGTGACTGTCAAAAGCCATTGGCAAGAAGGAGGGAGTGTCTTTCTGCTCTGTGCCCTGATATGGAAGAGAATAGTGCAGTCAGAGTGGCCAACCACCACCATAAGCTGAAGCAATCATTTGGAGAGAAGTCTTCCTGTTTAGTGATGGTAACCTGGTCATCAGGCTTTCAACTATTAGAGAGTACATTTCCCTCTCAGTTCCTTAATGTCAGATCGATTTAAACCAAACCAGCAACTATCTCACAATTGTTTCCATCAGCTGATTTGGTACTCATGGAGGAGAAATATCTACAATTATATCATATCCTGCAGCTATGGTTCCACTAGAATTTCAGGTTGTAGGAGGGAAGGTATTGGTGATGGTGCAGTCATATATTATAGTTTTTTCTTTGACTTGAATGATATGTACACTGGTTGTTCCAGTATCTTTGAATGTATATTATGGCAGGAGTGAACAACTCTATATTTTACCATTCCTTTGGCTGTCCTGGAGCATTTCTGCAGAACTTCACAGATTTTTCTCACTAAGGTAATTCAACAATGCCCACATTGGCTTATTTGCAGTATTTTAGTGTTTGTGTTGATGACAAGTGTTATGACTTGGCTAAGTAGTTTGTGTGTGTGTGTGTGTGTGTGTGTGTGTGTGTGTGTGTGTGTGTGTGTGTGTGTGTGTGTGTGTGTGTGTGTGTGTGTGTGTGTGTTTTAATGATCTGCTTCCCTTAGGTGGAATTGTGGACATTCATTTCCCCAGAAGATCCCATTTGGTTTGGAAAGTACAGGCCTGGTGGTGCAAGCTATGTATTAGTGAGACCACTATCTGGTTCATTTCAGGATAGGGCTACCAAAAAGTATGCCACCTAGTATTGAGGACTGTGTTGAAGTCCCAGTCTCCCTTTCTGCAGCTCATAATAAAGCTGCAGTTGATGCTGTGGATGTCTTAATCCCAATATATGTACATCCAAGATCTAATGATCACTAGAAGCAGTTCATCTCCTAAACAGTGTGCCACTCAACCAAAGCCCCTAAGGCAAAACAGCATGTCCAACACACTAGTCATAGGTGACTTGATAGTGAGGCACATTGATGTCCCACTCACTAGGTTGAATAAGGAGAAAGTAACAGTCAGCTGCCTGTCAGGCACCAGGATCTGCCACATAATGCATGCACTCAGGTCCCTCAACAACAGGTACAGCTATGACTCTGTCATTGTACATGTGGGTGTAAATGACCTGAGATGTACATCCCTGGACTACATGAAAAGAGACATGGAGGAGCTCTTGGATTATGTAGCCCACGTGAGTATGACCCTAGCCCTGAGCAGCATACTACCATCACCCAGAATGATACCACAGTACAAGCAGAAAATTATTGATTTCAACAATTGTCTAAGTGTCTGGTGTCATTCTAAGGGGATCCAGTATCTGTCTGCCTGGGATGACATGATGGGCAGACCTCGATGCTTTAACAGATATGGCCTGCATCTGTCACCCATGGGCTTCCGGATACTGACCAAGGCTCTTGCCACACCTATAGTGCCTTTTTTAGGCGGTGTTCCAAAGACCAAATTATCACTGTAATAGCTACAAACAAATGCGATCTGAGAGTCATGCTTCTCAACGCTAGAAGTCTAAATCTCAAAATGCACTTGCTCAAAGCACTCCTTAAAATGGAGAACATTGACAATTGTGCTGTAACAGAGACTTGGTTCAAGGCAGTTGAAAGCACCCCTGCACTATCAGGCTATAACTCATTCCACACCTTTCGGCCCCAGAACTTGGACCGAAGCTTCAAAGGTGGTGGTGTTTCCATATTCATAAAGGATGCGCACACCTCCAGACTGGTAGCCCAACATAGCGCATCTGAGATACTTCAGGTGCAGCTAACATTGGGTAAGACAGCGATTCAGGTCATAGCCTGCTATAGGTCCCCAACTATGACCCAAGACTCACACTCCACATTCCTAAGCACCCTAGAGAATATTAGGGTCCAACCTAACACTCTCATACTGGGTGACTTCAACTACCCCTCCATTAACTGGGAAAACTACTCATGTACCAATACACTTGCCCAATGCTTTCTGGAAATCATTAATTCCAATGTTCTGGACCAGCTCATTCTTACCCCCACTAGAGGTAGCAACAACCTTGACCAGGTCATTACTAACATGGGCGACCATTGCTCTACACCAATAGTCAACTCGTCCCTGATTAGATCCAACCACAAACTACTCAATTTGGAAATCTACATCCCTCCCACCCCCCCACCCCTCAAAGGTAAACACCATGAAAAACATCTCCAAAGCTAACTTTGGGCTCCTAAAAGCAGAGGTGGCTAATTTCACGGCACTCATGCAAATGAAGAATAGTTGCATGACCACTGAATCATACACCAATGCACTGTATGAACATGTACACAAATGCATGGATCTTACCATACCCAATAGAACCAAGACGCAATCCTCAAAAAAATGGAGCCAATCTGGTGGTCCCCTGCCATAAACAAACTCTACAACAGAAGGAGGAAACTGATGCAAAATAAGGTGAAGTCCCAAGACTGGAAAAATTCTTTTATCAGCCTCAACAAAAGGTTGAGACCCCTCATCAAATCCTGTAAAGCTAGCTATGAAAACAGAATTGAAGCAGATAGTAAGGACAACCACAAGGCCTTCTATTGTTATGTAAAGAATCTCCACGGCAATACACAGATTCGCTCTGAGCTACTACACAAGGGTAGCTCCTATACCGAGCCAACAGATATTGCCAATATACTGGCAGACAGAGTCAGTGCTAACTTTACCCCACCCCCCTAAAAAACAATCAAAATATCAGTAGATTGCCAGGCATCCAGTATTACTGCTGCACAGGTTAAAACAGTACTGTCTGAGGCCAAGAATGCAGCTTCTATGGGACCTGACAATATCCCTGGCTGTGTTCTACATGAACTACAGAGTAAACTGGTACCTCACCTGTGTGCCCTGTTCAATCACAGCCTCACCTCAGGCTTTGTCCCTACTGAATGGCGCACTACTACAGTCATTCCTCTCCACAAAGGAGGAGTGACTACAGACCCCGGGAATTATCGCCCAATTAGCTTGATGAGTCTGATACGCAAAGCTATGGAATGCATCATCATGCACCTAATAAACAAGGATATAGGGAATCTCCAAACTCTATATCCTACACAGTTTGGTTTTGTGAAGGGTAGATTATGCCTGCTCAACTTGTTCGACTTCTTTGAGTCAGTCACCAGAGCTGTGCATGAATGCAAGGTTGTTCATACAGCCTACCATGATCTGGCCAAGGCCTTTGATACCATTCCACACTCAGGAATCATAGAAAAACTCACTAAGCTAGGCATCAACCCCCATATTACTAGGTGGGTTGCAAACTGGCTTACAGATAGAACCCACAGTGTGAAAGTAGCTAACTCCAAGTCAGACTGCCGACCAGTCACGAGTGGAGTCCTACAGGGTTCGGGCCTGGGTCCTCTCCTGTTTGGTATCTACTTCTCTGAAGTCCAGGCCAACATAAAGGGACTCTGGCTGTCAAAGTTCACAGATGATTGCAAGTTGGGTGCTATTATTAACTCCTTAAGTGATGTTGACATTCTACAAAAAGGCCTCAGTGACACCAACGACTGCTGTCAAAACCATGGCCTTAAGCTCAATGCCAAAAAATGTGTCGTCATTCCCCCTTGGGAAAAACCTGGTTCCCTTGAATTACTACATTGATGGTAGTCCACTGAACACAGAAGGCGTTATAAGTGATCTGTGAACACAGGTTGACAGCAAGCTCTCTTTTGACCACCACATTGGCACTGTGGTCAGAAAGTCCTTCTATGTGACACATCTCATTACTAAGGGTTTTGCATCCCGGAATAAAGTGGTCATTGTCTTCCTCTACTCTTCCCTCATTAGGTAAGTCATTGAGTACAATACCGCATTCGGCATGTACCTCACTAGACACCTGCAACAACTGGAGAGGCTGCAAAAGTACCCCACAAAGTGGATCCTAGGCCTTAAACACTTGTCCTATATGGAAAGACTCAAAAATCTCCAACTATTCTCTGTCTCATATTGCCTACTTAGAGGCGATGTCTGCTTGACTTACAAAGCTATGTCTGACCCAGCTCTGTTAGAAATGTTACATCTAAAGAAATCCCAATCCCTCCACACCACATGGTCGAGGGACCTCAACTTCATTACCACAATCAACAGAACATGCTGGATGGAGAGATTCATAACCCAGAGAATGCCCACACTATGGAATAGACTTCCCATACATGTCAAGCAGAGCACCTCACTGGCCCTCTTCAAGAGAAATCTTGATGAGTGGATAGGAAATAGAAAATTCACCCTGGCGATCACTTGAGTGGCTCTTCTCAGCAAAGGCACTAGGAACTAAGGTCAGGTGGCAGGATGCCAGGGTAATCCTATGGGCTAGGCTTGTAAAGGCTCCAAGGCCATTAGCCTAGTACACACCTGTGAACCTATGAACCTATGAATCATAAGACTTGTACATTGCATTGGGTGGTGATAGTTAAAGCATTATTTGTGACTAACTAGCTTTCTTTAACAAAAATGTATTCATGATAATCAGTAGTCTGCAAGGCAGACAGAGTCCTCAATTAAGAAGAATCTATATCTTTCCAGTTAGATCTCAGTAACAGCTAGTCAATTAAGACAGCTCTTTTACTTAATGAATGGGTTGAGCTGGACAGCCTATCATATTGATAATAGACTGTTTTCTTTCTCTGTATCAGTGGCAGAAGCTGTACTCTTTTTCACACTTAAGGTTGCCATGATCACAATGTCTTTCTCACAACAGGCACACAGGAAGCTTTGTGAGGGCTCTGTTCTTATTCTCACATTGTGCACACATGAAGCATTGTGAGGGCTCTGTTCTTATTCTCACATCATGCACACATGAAGCATTGTGAGGGCTCTGTTGTTATTCTCACATCATGCACACAAAAAGCATTGTGAGGGCTCTGTTCTTATTCTCACATCATGCAGACATGAAGCATTGTGATGCCTCTTTTCTTATTCTCACATAGTGTACACATGAAGCATTGTGAGGGCTCTGTTGTTATTCTCACATCGTGCACACATGAAGCATTGTGAGGGCTCTGTTCTTATTCTCACAAAGTGCACACATGAAGCATTGTGAGGGCTCTGTTCTTATTCTCACATTGTGCACACATGAAGCATTGTGAGGGCTCTATTCTTATTCTCACATCATGCACACATGAAGCATTGTGAGGGCTCTGTTCTTATTCTCACATTGTGCACACATGAAGCATTGTGAGGGCTCTGTTGTTATTCTCACATCATGCACACATGAAGCATTGTGGGGGCTCTGTTCTTATTCTCACATTGTGCACACATGAGGCATTGTGAGGGCTCTGTTCTTATTCTCACATCGTGCACACATGAAGCATTGTGAGGGCTCTGTTCTTATTCTCACATAGTGCACACATGAAGCATTGTGAGGGCTCTGTTCTTATTCTCACATCATGCACACATGAAGCATTGTGAGGGCTCTGTTCTTATTCTCACATTGTGCACACATGAAGCATTGTGAGAGCTCTGTTCTTATTCTCACATAGTGCACACATGAAGCATTGTGAGGGCTCTGTTCTTATTCTCACATCATGCACACATGAAGCATTGTGAGGGCTCTGTTCTTATTCTCACATCATGCACACATGAAGCATTGTGAGGGCTCTGTTCTTATTCTCACATTGTGCACACATGAAGCATTGTGAGGGCTCTGTTCTTATTCTCACATTGTGCATACATGAAGCATTGTGAGGGCTCTGTTGTTATTCTCACATAGTGCACACATGAAGCATTGTGAGGGCTCTGTTCTTATTCTCACATCATGCACACATGAAGCATTGTGAGGGCTCTGTTCTTATTCTCACATAGTGCACACATGAAGCATTGTGAGGGCTCTGTTCTTATTCTCACATAGTGCACACATGAAGCATTGTGAGGGCTCTGTTCTTATTCTCACATTGTGCACACATGAAGCATTGTGAGGGCTCTGTTCTTATTCTCACATCATGCACACATGAAGCATTGTGAGGGCTCTGTTCTTATTCTCACATCATGCACACATGAAGCATTGTGAGGGCTCTGTTCTTATTCTCACATCATGCACACATGAAGCATTGTGAGGGCTCTGTTCTTATTCTCACATAATGCACACATGAAGCATTGTGAGGGCTCTGTTCTTATTCTCACATTGTGCACACATGAAGCATTGTGAGGGCTCTGTTCTTATTCTCACATTGTGCACACATGAAGCATTGTGAGGGCTCTGTTCTTATTCTCACATCATGCACACATGAAGCATTGTGAGGGCTCTGTTCTTATTCTCACATCATGCACACATGAAGCATTGTGAGGGCTCTGTTCTTATTCTCACATTGTGCACACATGAAGCATTGTGAGGGCTCTGTTCTTATTCTCACATCATGCACACATGAAGCATTGTGAGGGCTCTGTTCTTATTCTCACATAGTGCACACATGAAGCATTGTGAGGGCTCTGTTCTTATTCTCACATTGTGCACACATGAAGCATTGTGAGGGCTCTGTTCTTATTCTCACATCATGCACACATGAAGCATTGTGAGGGCTCTGTTCTTATTCTCACATCATGCACACATGAAGCATTGTGAGGGCTCTGTTCTTATTCTCACATCGTGCACACATGAAGCATTGTGAGGGCTCTGTTCTTATTCTCACATAGTGCACATATGAAGCATTGTGAGGGCTCTGTTCTTATTCTCACATCATGCACACATGAAGCATTGTGAGGGCTCTGTTCTTATTCTCACATCGTCCACAGTTCTTATGCTCACATCATGCACACATGAAGCATTGTGAGGGCTCTGTTCTTATTCTCACATTGTTTGCATATGAAGCATTGTGAGGGCTCTGTTGTTATTCTCACATCATGCAGACATGAAGCATTGTGAGAGCTCTGTTGTTATTCTCAAATCATGCAGAGATGAGGCATTGTGAGGGTGCTGTTCTGATTCTCACATCATGCACACATCAGGCATTGTGAGGGTTCTATTCTTATTCTCACATCATGCACACATCAAGCATTGTGACAGCTCTGTTCTTATTCTCACATATTGCACACATGAAGCATTGTTAGGGCTCTGTTCTTATTCTCACATCTTGTGCACACATGAATCATTGTGAGGGCTCTGTTCTTATTCTCACATTGTGCACACATGAAGCATTGTGAGGGCTCTGTTCTTATTCTCACATCATGCACACATGAAGCATTGTGAGGGCTCTGTTCTTATTCTCACATTGTGCACACATGAAGCATTGTGAGGGCTCTGTTCTTATTCTCACATTGTGCACACATGAAGCATTGTGAGGGCTCTGTTCTTATTCTCACATCATGCACACATGAAGCATTGTGAGGGCTCTGTTCTTATTCTCACATCATGCACACATGAAGCATTGTGAGGGCTCTGTTCTTATTCTCACATTGTGCACACATGAAGCATTGTGAGGGCTCTGTTCTTATTCTCACATCATGCACACATGAAGCATTGTGAGGGCTCTGTTCTTATTCTCACATCATGCACACATGAAGCATTGTGAGGGCTCTGTTCTTATTCTCACATCATGCACACATGAAGCATTGTGAGGGCTCTGTTCTTATTCTCACATAGTGCACACATGAAGCATTGTGAGGGCTCTGTTCTTATTCTCACATCATGCACACATGAAGCATTGTGAGGGCTCTGTTCTTATTCTCACATTGTGCACACATGAAGCATTGTGAGGGCTCTGTTCTTATTCTCACATCATGCACACATGAAGCATTGTGAGGGCTCTGTTCTTATTCTCACATCATGCACACATGAAGCATTGTGAGGGCTCTGTTCTTATTCTCACATCATGCACACATGAAGCATTGTGAGGGCTCTGTTCTTATTCTCACATCATGCACACATGAAGCATTGTGAGGGCTCTGTTCTTATTCTCACATAGTGCACACATGAAGCATTGTGAGGGCTCTGTTCTTATTCTCACATCATGCACACATGAAGCATTGTGAGGGCTCTGTTGTTATTCTCACATCATGCACACATGAAGCATTGTGAGGCTTTGTTCTTATTCTCACATAAAGCACACATGAAGCATTGTGAAAGCTCTGTTCTTATTCTCACATCATGCACACATGAAGCATTGTGAGGGCTCTGTTCTTATTCTCACATCATGCACACATGAAGCATTGTGAGGGCTCTGTTCTTATTCTCACATTGTGCACACATGAAGCATTGTGAGGGCTCTGTTCTTATTCTCACATAGTGCACATGAAGCATTGTGAGGGCTCTGTTCTTATTCTCACATCATGCACACATGAAGCATTGTGAGGGCTCTGTTCTTATTCTCACATCATGCACACATGAAGCATTGTGAGGGCTCTGTTCTTATTCTCACATCATGCACACATGAAGCATTGTGAGGGCTCTGTTCTTATTCTCACATTGTGCACACATGAAACATTGTGAGGGCTCTGTTCTTATTCTCACATCATGCACACATGAAGCATTGTGAGGGCTCTGTTCTTATTCTCACATCATGCACACATGAAGCATTGTGAGGGCTCTGTTGTTATTCTCACATCATGCACACATAAAGCATTGTGAGGGCTCTGTTCTTATTATCACATTGTGCAGACATGAAGCATTGTGAGGGCTCTGTTCTTATTCTCACATAGTGCACACATGAAGCATTGTGAGGGCTCTGTTCTTATTCTCACATCATGCACACATGAAGCATTGTGAGGGCTCTGTTCTTATTCTCACATCATGCACACATGAAGCATTGTGAGGGCTCTGTTCTTATTCTCACATCATGCACACACAAAGCATTGTGAGGGCTCATTTCTTATTCTCACATCTTGCACACATGAAGTATTGTGAGGGCTCTGTTGTTATTCTCACATAGTGCATACATGAAGCATTGTGAGGGCTCTATTCATATTCTCACATCGTGCAGAAATGAAACATTGTGGGGCTCTGTTCTTATTCTCCCATTGTGTACACATGAGGCATTGTGAGGGCTCTGTTCTTATTCTTACATCATGCACATATGAAGCATTGTGAGGGCTCTGTTGTTATTCTTACATTGTGCACACATGAAGTATTGTGAGGGCTTGGTTCTTATTCTCCCATCGTGCACACATGAAACATTGTGAGGGCTCTGTTCTTATTCTCACATAGTGCATACATGAAGCATTGTGAGTGCTCTGTTCTTATTCTCACATCGTGCAGACATGAAGCATTGTGAGGGCTCTGTTGTTATTCTCACATCATGCACTCATGAAGCATTGTGAGGGCTCTGTTCTTATTCTCACATAATGCACACATGAAGCATTGTGAGGGCTCTGTTCTTATACTCACATTGTGCACACATGAAACATTGTGAGGGCTCTGTTCTTATTCTCACATCATGCACACATGAAGCATTGTGAGGGCTCTGTTCTTATTCTCACATCATGCACACATGAAGCATTGTGAGGGCTCTGTTCTTATTCTCACATCATGCACACATGAAGCATTGTGAGGGCTCTGTTCTTATTCTCACATCATGCACACATGAAGCATTGTGAGGGCTCTGTTCTTATTCTCACATCATGCACACATGAAGCATTGTGAGGGCTCTGTTCTTATTCTCACATAATGCACAGGAAGCATTGTGAGAGCTCTGTTCTTATACTCACATTGTGCACACATGAAGCATTGTGAGGGCTCTGTTCTTATTCTCACATCATGCACATGAAGCATTGTGAGGGCTCTGTTCTTATTCTCACATAGTGCACACATGAAGCATTGTGAGGGCTCTGTTCTTATTCTCACATCATGCACACATGAAGCATTGTGAGGGCTCTGTTCTTATTCTCACATCATGCACACATGAAGCATTGTGAGGGCTCTATTCTTATTCTCTCATCATGCACACATGAAGCATTGTGAGGGCTCTGTTCTTATTCTCACATCATGCACACATGAAGCATTGTGAGGGCTCTGTTCTTATTCTCACATTGTGCACACATGAAGCATTGTGAGGCTCTGTTCTTATTCTCACATCATGCACACATGAAGCATTGTGAGGGCTCTGTTCTTATTCTCACATCATGCACACATGAAGCATTGTGAGGGCTCTGTTCTTATTCTCACATCATGCACACATGAAGCATTGTGAGGGCTCTGTTCTTATTCTCACATCATGCACACATGAAGCATTGTGAGGGCTCTGTTCTTATTCTCACATCATGCACACATGAAGCATTGTGAGGGCTCTGTTCTTATTCTCACATCATGCACACATGAAGCATTGTGAGGGCTCTGTTCTTATTCTCACATCATGCACACATGAAGCATTGTGAGGGCTCTGTTCTTATTCTCACATCATGCACACATGAAGCATTGTGAGGGCTCTGTTCTTATTCTCACATCATGCACACATGAAGCATTGTGAGGGCTCTGTTCTTATTCTCACATCATGCACACATGAAGCATTGTGAGGGCTCTGTTCTTATTCTCACATCATGCACACATGAAGCATTGTGAGGGCTCTGTTCTTATTCTCACATCATGCACACATGAAGCATTGTGAGGGCTCTGTTCTTATTCTCACATCATGCACACATGAAGCATTGTGAGGGCTCTGTTCTTATTCTCACATTGTGCACACATGAAGCATTGTGAGGGCTCTGTTCTTATTCTCACATAGTGCACACATGAAGCATTGTGAGGGCTCTGTTCTTATTCTCACATCATGCACACATGAAGCATTGTGAGGGCTCTGTTCTTATTCTCACATCATGCACACATGAAGCATTGTGAGGGCTCTGTTCTTATTCTCACATCATGCACACATGAAGCATTGTGAGGGCTCTGTTCTTATTCTCACATCATGCACACATGAAGCATTGTGAGGGCTCTGTTCTTATTCTCACATAGTGCACATATGAAGCATTGTGAGGGCTCTGTTCTTATTCTCACATCATGCACACATGAAGCATTGTGAGGGCTCTGTTCTTATTCTCACATTGTGCACACATGAAGCATTGTGAGGGCTCTGTTCTTATTCTCACATCATGCACACATGAAGCATTGTGAGGGCTCTGTTCTTATTCTCACATCATGCACACATGAAGCATTGTGAGGGCTCTGTTCTTATTCTCACATTGTTTGCATATGAAGCATTGTGAGGGCTCTGTTGTTATTCTTACATTGTGCAGACATGAGGCATAGTGAGGGTGCTGTTCTGATTCTCACATCATGCACACATCAAGCATTGTGACAGCTCTGTTCTTATTCTCACATATTGCACACATGAAGCATTGTGAGGGCTCTGTTCTTATTCTCACATCATGCACACATGAAGCATTGTGAGGGCTCTGTTCTTATTCTCACATCATGCACACATGAAGCATTGTGAGGGCTCTGTTCTTATTCTCACATATTGTGCACATGAAGCATTGTGAGCACTCTGTTCTTATTCTCACATCATGCACACATGAAGCATTGTGAGGGCTCTGTTCTTATTCTCACATCATGCACACATGAAGCATTGTGAGGGCTCTGTTCTTATTCTCACATCATGCACACATGAAGCATTGTGAGGGCTCTGTTCTTATTCTCACATCATGCACACATGAAGCATTGTGAGGGCTCTGTTCTTATTCTCACATCATGCACACATGAAGCATTGTGAGGGCTCTGTTCTTATTCTCACATAATGCACACATGAAGCATTGTAAGGGCTCTGTTCTTATTCTCACATCATGCACACATAAAGCATTGTGAGGGCTCTGTTCTTATTCTCACATTGTTTGCATATGAAGCATTGTGAGGGCTCTGTTGTTATTCTCATATGCACTCATGAAGCATTTTGAGGGCTCTGTTCTAATTCTCACATAAACCATTGTGAGGGCTGTGTTCTTATTCATACATCATGCTCACATGAAGCATTGTGATGGCTTTGTTCTTATTCTCACATCCATTCCACATGAAGCATTGTGAGGGCTCTGTTCTTATTCTCACATAGTGCACACATGAAGCATTGTGAGGGCTCTGTTCTTATTCTCACATTGTGCACACATGAAGCATTGTGAGGGCTCTGTTCTTATTCTCACATCATGCACACATGAAGCATTGTGAGGGCTCTGTTGTTATTCTCACATCATGCACACATAAAGCATTGTGAGGGCTCTGTTCTTATTCTCACATCATGCACACATGAAGCATTGTGAGGGCTCTGTTCTTATTCTCACATCATGCACACATGAAGCATTGTGAGGGCTCTGTTCTTATTCTCACATAGTGCACACATGAAGCATTGTGAGGGCTCTGTTCTTATTCTCACATTGTGCACACATGAAGCATTGTGAGGGCTCTGTTCTTATTCTCACATCATGCACACATGAAGCATTGTGAGGGCTCTGTTCTTATTCTCACATTGTGCACACATGAAGCATTGTGAGGGCTCTGTTGTTATTCTCGCATAGTGCAGACATGAAGCATAGTGAGGGCTCTGTTCTTATTTTCACATCGTGCACACATGAAGCATTGTGAGGGCTCTGTTCTTATTCTCACATAGTGCACACATGAAGCATTGTGAGGGCTCTGTTCTTATTCTCACATCATGCACACATGAAGCATTGTTAGGGCTCTGTTCTTATTCTCACATCTTGTGCACATGAAGCATTGTGAGGGCTATGTTCTTATTCTGACATCTTGCACACATGAATCATTGTGAGGGCTCTGTTCTTATTCTCACATCGTGCACATATGAAGCATTGTGAGGGCTCTGTTCTTATTCTCACATCGTGCTCACATGAGGCATTGTGAGGGCTCTATTCTTATTCTCACATCATGCACATGTGAAGCATTGTGAGGGCTCTGTTCTTATTCTCACATCATGCACACATGAAGCATTGTTAGGGCTCTGTTCTTATTCTCACATCTTGTGCACATGAAGCATTGTGAGGGCTATGTTCTTATTCTGCCATCTTGCACACATGAATCATTGTGAGGGCTCTGTTCTTATTCTCACATCGTGCACACATGAAGCATTGTGAGAGCTCTGTTCTTATTCTCACATCATGCACACATGAAGCATTGTGAGGGCTCTCTTGTTACTCTCACATTGAGCACACATGAAGCATTGTGAGGGCTCTGTTGTTATTCATCGCAGTGAGCATATAAGGAATAATCTAGTACACCATGGCCCCCACCATCAAACACAAGAGACATGCACCCACGGGAATACCAGTGAACAGCAGGTTTTTCGGGAGCCCAATGCTTCCCAACAACTCCATTCGAATGGACAGGGGAACAACAGGAGGAAATGGCAGAACAGGAAACGCCACAACTAGAGAAGGAGATAACACCAGAGCTCCCTATCATTCTTACTAATTCCAAAGGAGACTTTAAAATCTTCAACTTTAGTTCCCTAAATGTGGGGAAAGAGATGGTAGGCTTTTTTATAAAGGTTTAACCTTCGTGCCGGATAGGAGAGCTAGTCTGGTCAAGCTTATCACTGACTTGAAATTGTTTGTCCGTAAATTGGATTTACAGTTGTTGATGGGAGCCCCCTCAACACTTACAGACAGTCTGAGGGTTTCAAGCTTGTTTAACCCTCCCCTAAATGATATCTTGTGTCAGTTTGAAAAAGTGTGTGAAATTGACTTCAGAATAATTTTTTTTCACAATAGTTGTCATCTAAACAATTACAAGAACATATCAGCTGAAGAGAAGGATTTTATTGACTTACTGAATATTTGCCAAGTTCGAGTCATGAAACCAGACAATGGTGGAGGACTAGTGTTTATGGACCAACCTGATTATGTTAGGAGGATGTATTTGGTCTTAGATGGTGCATTATATGAAAAGGTTAGCCTTAATCATGTTAATGGAGTTTACAGGAAAATAAATGCTGCCCTTTCAGATTTGTTTTTGGATGGGAGCATTGATGTAGATACGTTCCAATACCTAACCATGCCTGCACCTATGATCCCAGTGCTTTTTGGGGCCCCTAAAATACACAAACATTTGGTTAATCCACCTTTTAGACCTAGTGTTGATGGTAGGGGCTCCATTTCTTATGCATGTGCCAAATACATCGACTCTAAATTGAAACCAGTGTTGAAATTAGAAGATCAAATATGCCATGATTCTTGGCATTCCCTTGAGTCTACCAACAATTTAGAATTTAATGAAAATTTAGTTTTTCTTACGGTAGATGTCAAGGATTTATACACTGTAATACCCCAACAACTTGGCATTGAATGGGTTAGGGAGTTCCTTCACCTTAAAGGTTTAGATAACCAGGAGATTTATGTCATAGAAACACTTTTAGAAATAGTATTATCCAATAACTTCCTTTATTTTAATAATGAACTTTTTCTACAGAAAAGTGGGGTGGCAATGGGAGCTTTATGTGGTAGTAGTTTTGCCAACAGTGTGATGGCATACTAGGAAAGATCCTTTCTATTTAACCACCAGCCATTCAAGGAACATGTCGTCTGGTACACTAGGTTCCAGGATGACATGTTATTTTTGTGGAATGGGGAGGTTGCTCTGATCCAGTCTTTTATTATGGAAATTAAATCCTTTACACATTTTTTGGATTTTACTTTTCAAGTGGGGACCGAGCAAATTGATTTTTTGGATATACACCTCAGGAAGGATCATTCCAATCACCGGTTTAGAACCACCATTTACCGCAAGCCCACATACTCTAATTCATTCCTACATTTTACTAGCTGCCACCCACTGCACCAAAAAAAGCAGTAGTAAAAGGACAAGCAGTGAGGCAGCCAGAATGGTTTCAGACTGTGATGATTTTATTTTAAAATGCAAACTACTAAAAACTATGTTCTGTAAGAGAAGCTACCCAAGTGCCTTTATTGAATTAATTTTTGAGGAAGTTATTGGGAAAAGAGTCTCGGGCCATTTTAGATCCTTGTTACGTAAAGGCTATGACATGAGTTCCATAGTTGAACAGAGTGAATTGCCCTTTAGTACTACAAGCATTCAGGCTCCTAGCCAACCCATTAGATTTTTAACCACCTTCTCAATAGATGCTTGTGTTATTAGGGAGATTATTAACAAAAACTGGATTTTCATTTCAGATGATACCCAACTTAGAAATTCCTTAAGTTCAATTCCACAAATGACTTTAAGAAAGGGTTTGAACCTGAAATGTTTAGTTGAAAGGTCCTCCAGAACTTCTAGAAGGAAGTTGGGCATGAATAATTGTGGCAGATGCCATCAATGTAGGCACATAAAAATAACAAATAAAGTAAAAATCAGAGACAGAGAATACCACATTTATGGTAGATATAACTGTGATTCTCGGGGGTAGACTATGTAGCTACCTGCGACCAATGTGAGGCATTTTATATAGGAAAAACTGAGAGGAAGATAAACTCAAGGATTTATGAACAACAGTATAGCATTACTAATAAAATAAACACTAATGCTTTAGCTAGACACAGCTCAGTTTTCCTGACCACCATTTTACATTTGTGGTATTACAACAAATAGAGTTTAAACAGAGAGGTGGACCTTGGGAACTCAAATTGGAAGAAGCAGAACTAGAATGGCAAGTTAGAACAGCAGCGCACATTTTCCCTGGATTGAATGAGGCCCTATCTATTAAATGTTTATTAAAACTGAAGGCCCTCACTAGGTAGTAATGTTCTGTAATATGCATACAAATACAATGGTCCCCTGATGACATCTTCTGTCTCGACGAGTTTGTATTGTGCATTCATAAAACATGCTTGATTTTCGGACTTTGGTGGTTTTTGGGTATAACAATAATCAAACTTCTTTCAGGATTTTATCTATTTAATAGAATGCATAAATATGTGGTAGACTTTAGAAATAACATAGAGCCGAGTATATGATTTTATACTATTTACATGCGATAAAATAGATTTTATATGTGTTTTAGTTTTACGAATAAGACACACAACCTGTGTGTTTATTTACATTTAGCGTATTCGTTTGGTTCTTTTTGTGAATTTAATGCATGATCAGATTTTAATATTGTGGTGCATAATTTACTAGAGTTTAGAGTTTAATATGTATGCATTTTTGTAAGGCTTTTGTACATGAGAGTGCTAATATTCTTTAGGTGGTATAGAACTTGTTGACTTAGACATACATGATCATTTTTGATTTTAAATAATGTCTGCAAAAGTTTTTTCTTTCCTTCCCATAATGGGAATTTTTTTTATAGCAGATAGCACTTTAAACTTTAAAAATAGGCAATGTTGCTTTAATTTTGAATGTATATGATGACATAATTTTTGTGGTGATCAGTTCATTGGCTTTGAACTTTTTGAAGAAGTTTTAAATTGGGAGACTGGGAGCAAATTGTTTTATTTAGTCTGAAGAAGCTGATACACTGGTGTCAGTGAAAGCGCTTACAAGAATAAAGATTTGAAGAATCCGTTGCCTGCTCGTTTTTCATTTACTTTGGCATTTAAAGGTTTGTTCTGTTGTTATTCTCACATCGTGCACAAATGAAACATTGTGAGGGCTCTGTTCTTATTCTCCCATCGTGTACATATGAAGCATTGTGAGGGCTCTGCTCTTATTCTCACATCATGCACACATGAAGCATTGTGAGGGCTCTGTTGTTATTCTTACATCGTGCACACATGAAGTATTGTGAGGGCTCAGTTCTTATTCTCCCATCGTGCACACATGAACATGTGAGGGCTTTGTTCTTATTCTCACATAGTGCATACATGAAGCATTGTGAGGGCTCTGCTCTTATTTTAACATTGTGCAGACATGAAGCATTGTGAGGGCTCTGTTGTTATTCTCACATCATGCACACATGAAGCATTGTGTAGGCTCTGTTCTTATTCTCACATCATGCCCACACAAAGCATTGTGAGGGCTCATTTCTTATTCTCACATCTTGCACATGAAGTATTGTGTGGGCTCAGTTGTTATTCTCACAAAGTGCATACATGAAGCATTGTGAGGGCTCTATTCATATTCTCACATCGTGCAGAAATGAAACATTGTGGGGCTCTGTTCTTATTCTCCCATCGTGTACACACGAGGCATTGTGAGGGCTCTGTTCTTATTCTTACATCATGCACATATGAAGCATTGTGAGGGCTCTATTGTTATTCTTACACTGTGCATACATGAAGTATTGTGAGGGCTTGGCTCTTATTCTCCCATCGTGCACACATGAAGCATTGTGAGCACTCTGTTCTTATTCTCACAACATGCAGACATGAAGCATTGGGGGGGGGCTCTGTTGTTATTCTCACATAATGCACCCATGAAGCATTATGAGGGCTCTGTTCTTATTCTCACATAATGCACACATGAAGCATTGTGAGGGCTCAGTTCTTATTATCCCATTGTGCACACATGAAAATGTGAGGGCTTTGTTCTTATTCTCACATAGTGCATACATGAAGCATTGTGAGCGCTCTGTTCTTATTCTCACATTGTGTGGACATGAAGCATTGTGGGGGCTCTGTTGTTATTCTCTCATCATGCACTCATGAAGCATTGTGAGGGCTGTGTTCTTATTCTCACATAATGCACACATGAAGCATTGTGAGGGCTCTGTTCTTATACTCACATTGTGCACACATGAAACATTGTGAGGGCTCTGTTCTTATTCTCACATAATGCACACATGAAGCATTGTAAGGGCTCGGTTCTTATTCTCACATCATGCACACATGAAGCATTGTGAGGGCTCTGTTGTTATTCTCACATCATGCACACATAAAGCATTGTGAGGGCTCTGTTCTTATTATCACATTGTGCAGACATGAAGTATTGTGACGGCTCTTTTCTTATTCTTCCATAGTGTACACATGAAGCATTGTGAGGGCTCTGTTCTTATTCTCACATCATGTCCACATGAAGCATTGTGAGGGTTTTGTTGTTATGCTCACATAGTGCAAACATGAAGCATTGTAAGGCCGCTATACTTATTGTCACATCATGCACACATGAAGCATTGTGAGGGCTCTGTCTTATTCTCACATCGTGCACAGTTCTTATGCTCACATCGTGCAAACATGAAGCATTGTGAGAGCTCTGTTCTTATTTTCACATTGTGCACATATGAAGCATTGTGAGGGCTCTGTTGTTATTCTCACATTGTGCAGACATGAGGCATTGTGAGGGTGCTGTTCTTATTCTCACATCATGCACACATCAGGCATTGTGAGGGCTCTGTTCTTATTCTCACATCATGCACACATCAAGCATTGTGAGGGCTCTGTTCTTTTTCTCGCATTGTGCACACATGAAGCATTGTAAAGGCTCTGTTCTTATTCTCACATCATGCACACATGAAGCATTGTGAGGGCTCTGTTCTTATTCTCACATTGTGCACACATGAAGCATTGTCAGGGCTCTGTTGTTATTCTCACATTGAGCACACATGAAGCATTGTGAGGGCTCTGTTGTTATTCTCACATAGTTCAAACACAAAGCATTGTGAGCACTCTATTGTTATTCTCACATCGTGCCTTAATGTAACATTAGTCAAAAGTAGCTGTGAACCAACCACCAGGAACACGCAGCTGTAGATTCTTGATACTCAGAAAGTTACAATAAAGGTATTCACCAGGCAAAGCATCCAAAATAAGTCCATATATTTCACTAGAACATATCACTGCTTCCTTGACAAAAAGACGCTGCTATGTCATGAAACGAGCAATCTTTTATTGTGGACAAACAAGAATAAGCGCTTTCACGCGGTTAAAACCACGCTTCATCAGATTCCATTAAAACATTGCATTAATTCAAACTTTTATATTATCAAGGGCGGGAAAAGGCACTGATTAATGTGCCAATTAACATCTAAATCACATCAATATTCATGTCGCTAAGCAACAATTGTAAGCATTACATCTCTAAGGCCATCAGCGTAAAAAACTGAAAAATATGCGTGAATATACATTTCATCGAACATTCACATATTGATCAGATACAGAGTTTAGAATAACACAAATTACTATTCCAAACATACCTTTGTAAACCACAATGTTCTCCCAAATGGGAAAGCAGAAAGCATGAACTTTATGTTGAAACAAAAAGGCGTCCTCATATGTACTTTAGATATGTCAACATCCTGTATTTGGCCAATCTGAGCAATCACATACCAACCCTTCACTCTGATGTACCTATTATATTTTCATCTTCCAACATGACCCAACAGCTAAAAAACAAAATAGTCTGGCCGATTCTAACTAGTGAAAAACTACCACAATCACCCTCATGTAGAGGTGCTACAAAACAATCCATCATAGGCTTTCCAAGCTAGGAAAGTATAGTCGCATTAAATCAGCAGCTTCAGCATAAACAAACATGAAAGTTACACTTACCATAGCGATCACTTTCACTCTACGAAACCAATGCATTCCACAACATATTATCAAAAATGCAGAACTACATATCAGACTAAAAAACGCCATCAATACATGAGTAATTAGCCCTAAAAGAAATGATCCAAAAGATACTGTGACGGCAAACAGCCAAAACTGTCTCGAGAGGAAGTGCGTCTATACATACTAGACGTAAGCACGTAAATGTATAGTAAACACTATGGACTATATTGTTTGTACACCTCCCAGTTAATCTATCATTGAGCTTCAATGTATCTGACAACACATGCCAGACAAGAACACCAACCAAAATAATAAATAGAAAATATATAAAAACGAAAATAAAAATCAAGTCCAAAAACTGAACAATAATCTATTTAAGGTCAGGTCAAGCAATTAATCCGCGATGCCAATCGCTGATCAATATATATCAGAACAACAATAGTACTAATATAATAAATCAAATAAAAATCTCATATCAATGTTATTGTATGCAATACTTGCAGATGAATATTGTACATGATCCAAACCCTCAAATGTATAAGTATGTTAATGTATACCATGTGTAATCTAAACAATGAATAAAAATAAGATAAAATAAAATATATAAGATGAAATGAACACTATTATATAATTCAAAATACTAATGTAACTAGATCTTATTCAGAAAGTGGGCTAACTTATAGCCCACCTTCTAGATTTACCTAAATTTCATTTCATAGATGACACATGACTTTATGAACAAGCCTTATAAAGGCACAAGAAGATACTATATATATATGTAAATATTAAAATGTAAAAAATACATATATTTTTCAAAACTAGGAATGTATATTACTCTAAAATAAGAGAATAAAATATTATGACCTAACATATGAACAACTAATAAAGAATGAAATTATATATACAAAAGTATAGATGCATTTACTCAATAAACATCCTAAGTGTGCTATCACTATGCTACAATCACTCTGAAAAATGTTAAATACTAATCAATAAATATTCATTAAAATATCAAACAAAAACACAAAACACAAAACACAAAAAAACTAATACATATCTGTTCATTAGATACCATTGAGGGATTCTTGAGCCCATATATTATCAGTCATGTTTGTCAAAGACACTAAATGTTACTTATAGCTAAACCCGGGTGAAATACTAGACTCAATTATATGCCCTGGTCTATGAATTCCAGGATGAACAAACCTGGAATAGATCTTGTACAGAAGAGACAGTAGTATGTTTACCATGTTCCAGTCGCTTCTAAGTAAACAAAGTTACTATAAAACCAATTATAAAACTGTTGATGGAATTGTGCTCCCATGGGAATATATATCAAGATGAGGAAAAAATCTTTTACATACAGATATATATAATACATGTAATACAACTCAGAACACATAACCTAATCTATGCTTAGACTGAAAACCATAATGCATGTATATAAATACATGACATTAACTACAAGGAACTAAGGTTTAGGTGTGAACACCATTACCGTGATAGTAGTACAGGTTTCAAAGATATGAAACTATTGATGCCTGGTGCTAAATGGGCTCCCAATTTCAGAATCCAGTGTAGTTCAGTAGTAGCCAGGTTATTTTCTTTGTTACCTTCCCTATAACTTTCATTCACTATCTGTAGGACCCTGAATGTAAATGAGTGTGACGGATACTCAATAACATGCCTTGCTAGTGCATTCGTCTCCACCTTCTTTTTAATGTCATATAGATGGTTATAAATACGTTCATGTAGTTTCCTTTTAGTTAAACCTACATAGAACGATGCACATTTAGTACATGTGGCAAGATATATGACATTTCTAGAATTGCAATTAGCAAAGAAATGTGGTATGAAGGTATATTCCATTGTTGGATGCTTAAAGATCTGTTCTTTTGTAATATATTTGCATCTATTGCACCCATAACAAGGAAACGTACCTTGCTTATGTGAGGTGACCAAAGTTCTTCTCTGCTTTTCCATTGTAACATGTGTATCTGTACAAAGGATCCGTTTAAGATTCTTACTATTCTTATAAAGGAACACTGGATTCTCTCCTATGAGCCCATTGGTTATAGGATCTATGGACAATATGTGCCAATTATCCCGAATAACTTGCTGTATTTTATTAATATCACTGGTGTAAGTGATAACATATTTGATAGAACTCTTGTATGTGGAATTTGGCTTTCTAAAATTCCTGGTCACTGGAACGGTTGATGGAAGATGTTGGGGTTCCTTAGGTAATATATCTCCCAAGATTTGATACTTAATGTATCTTACCATTGCAGGATCATAGCCTCTGTTTATAAAAAAATTCTCTATTAACAAGGATTCTCTCACAATATCAACATCCCTACTACATAGTCTCATAACTCTTAAGTATTGGCTTTTGATTATTCCATAGAACACATGTCTAGGGTGCATACTGTCAAAGGTGAGTAATGAGTTACGCCATAATGGTTTCCTATATAGAGATGAAATAATATTCCCTTCAGTGGTGAAACTGAGCGTCACATCTAAAAAGTTGATCATAGTGGTGGATGACTCTAAGGTAAATCTTAAAAAATTGGTAGTAGTTTCTAGATGGCTAAGGAAACCTTCAAAGGTGGAGATACTCCCTTCCCATATAATAATGATGTCATCCACGAAACGCCTATACAATTGGACATGTCTAAATTCTTCATGGGGAAAAAGAAACTGCTTCTCCCACCATAGGACTACCAAGTTAGCATAGGTATTGGCACAAGGGGTGCCCATGGCCACCCCCCACTGCTGTAAATAATACCTATCACCAAACAAAAACACGTTATTATAGAGGATGAGCTCAAGTAGTTGGCTTATCAGAACATTTCTATCACTACTAAAAGAAGTCTCTTTGCTCAAGAGATGTCTAATACTATCAATTCCTTCAGTATTAGGTATTGATGTAAATAGGCTCTTCACATCAAGTGTAATAAACGTGTATTGCTTCCTCATATCTAACTTGATGTCCTTGATGGTTTGTAAGAGATCATAAGTGTCTCTTAATATGGTGGGATATTGATTCACAATTGGTCTCAACATATCCTCCACGAATTTGGATATATGGGCTGTGACCCAGTTATCACCTGATACTATAGGTCTATAGGGTATCGGTAAGACCTCCTTGTGTATCTTTGGGAGGCCTTTAATAATAGGTATAACCGGAAATTCTATATATAGGAAATTGTATACCTCTTGGCTAACCTGACGACATATCAGTAAGTCGTAGATGGTGTCATGCACTCTACTTATGACTTGCACTACCTCCTTATGAGTAATATTAGTGTATGTTTCTTCCTCAGACAATAAATCTGTCATACCTCTTAGATATTCATCAGTGTCTAACACCACTATCCCTCCTCCTTTATCTGCCGGCTTTATTACTACCCGAGAATCTTGTTTGAGGTTGTTTAAATGTTGGAACTCTAAGGGGGTAAGATTGAAATATCTCCCAGCCTTGTCATTATTGTTAAACAATCTGTAGTATTGGTGCTCACATGCTTTTAAAAAGCATTCCACATGTGGCAACATGGGGGGTGTGAATACACTGTTGGTTTTATAACTTATTTTGTCTGGAATATCAGCTCTACTTACTTCTTCAGTCCTGAAGAATAATCTCAAGCTTAAGCTTCTACAAAACATTCTCAAATCAAGCAGAGTTTCTGTAAGTTTAGCATTCACAGCTGGTATAAAATTAAGACCTCTATTAAGAACACTAATACTATGGGGATCCAAAGAAACACTAGAAAGATTGAACAGAATGTCCATTGTCAATTTTTCTTTCGTCTGTTCAGAGGGTATTGCTCCCTGAGTTCTTTCTCTTTCTGGAGTCTCTGCTGCGAGACCTTCCTCTGTTGTTGTAATTCACCTGCTTCTTCAAATACGGTAAAAAAGCCCCAGTGGAAGAAGTCATTGTAGTGGTATTCTTGGGAATGGTGCCCGTTGGATGTAGATTAGGACGGGCATTCAAAGCTTCTTGATTGGGAGGGGGTGTACCAGTTGACTCTATGGCAAATGGAGCATTGCAAGCTGTAGTTAATGTACCCTCTTCATCATGTGCAGAGTGAGAGGGTATAGAATGTGCAGACTGCACAATCTGAGCATAGCTGGAACTCGAAGGAGGCATCAATAGTTTCATATCTTTGAAACCTGTACTACTATCACGGTAATGGTGTTCACACCTAAACCTTAGTTCCTTGTAGTTAATGTCATGTATTTATATACATGCATTATGGTTTTCAGTCTAAGCATAGATTAGGTCATGTGTTCTGAATTGTATTACATGTATTATATATATCTGTATGTAAAAGATTTTTTCCTCATCTTGATATATATTCCCATGGGAGCACAATTCCATCAACAGTTTTATAATTGGTCTTATAGTAACTTTGTTTACTTAGAAGCGACTGGAACATGGTAAACATACTACTGTCTCTTCTGTACAAGATCTATTCCAGGTTTGTTCATCCTGGAATTCATAGACCAGGGCATATAACTGAGTCTAGTATTTCACCCGGGTTTAGCTATAAGTAACATTTAGTGTCTTTGACAAGCATGACTCATAATATATGGGCTCAAGAATCCCTCAATGGTATCTAATGAACAGATATGTATTAGTTTTTTTGTGTTTTGTGTTTTGTGTTTTTTGTTTGATTTTTTAATGAATATTTATTGATTAGTATTTAACATTTTTCAGAGTGATTGTAGCATAGTGATAGCACACTTAGGATGTTTATTGAGTAAATGCATCTATACTTTTGTATATATAATTTCATTCTTTATTAGTTGTTCATATGTTAGGTCATAATATTTTATTCTCTTATTTTAGAGTAATATACATTCCTAGTTTTGAAAAATATATGTATTTTTTACATTTTAATATTTACATATATATATAGTATCTTCTTGTGCCTTTATAAGGCTTGTTCATAAAGTCATGTGTCATCTATGAAATGAAATTTAGGTAAATCTAGAAGGTGGGCTATAAGTTAGCCCACTTTCTGAATAAGATCTAGTTACATTAGTATTTTTGAATTATATAATAGTGTTCATTTCATCTTATATATTTTATTTTATCTTATTTTTATTCATTGTTTAGATTACACATGGTATACATTAACATACTTATACATTTGAGGGTTTGGATCATGTACAATATTCATCTGCAAGTATTGCATACAATAACATTGATATGAGATTTTTATTTGATTTATTATATTAGTACTATTGTTGTTCTGATATATATTGATCAGCGATTGGCATCGCACGGATTAATTGCTTGACCTGACCTTAAATAGATTATTGTTCAGTTTTTGGACTTGATTTTTATTTTCGTTTTTATATATTTTCTATTTATTATTTTGGTTGGTGTTCTTGTCTGGCATGTGTTGTCAGATACATTGAAGCTCAATGATAGATTAACTGGGAGGTGTACAAACAATATAGTCCATAGTGTTTACTATACATTTACGTGTTACGCCTAGTATGTATAGACGCACTTCCTCTCGAAGACAGTTTTGGCTGTTTGTCACAGTATCTTTTGGATCATTTCTTTTAGGGCTAATTACTCATGTATTGATGGCGTTTTTTAGTCTGATATGTAGTTCTGCATTTTTGATAATATGTTGTGGAATGCATTGGTTTCGTAGAGTGAAAGTGATCGCTATGGTAAGTGTAACTTTCATGTTTGTTTATGCTGAAGCTGCTGATTTAATGCGACTATACTTTCCTAGCTTGGAAAGCCTATGATGGATTGTTTTGTAGCACCTCTACATGAGGGTGATTGTGGTAGTTTTTCACTAGTTAGAATCGGCCAGACTATTTTGTTTTTTAGCTGTTGGGTCATGTTGGAAGATGAAAATATAATAGGTACATCAGAGTGAAGGGTTGGTATGTGATTGCTCAGATTGGCCAAATACAGGATGTTGACATATCTAAAGTACATATGAGGATGCCTTTTTGTTTCAACATAAAGTTCATGCTTTCTGCTTTCCCATTTGGGAGAACATTGTGGTTTACAAAGGTATGTTTGGAATAGTAATTTGTGTTATTCTAAACTCTGTATCTGATCAATATGTGAATGTTCGATGAAATGTATATTCACGCATATTTTTCAGTTTTTTACGCTGATGGCCTTAGAGATGTAATGCTTACAATTGTTGCTTAGCGACATGAATATTGATGTGATTTAGATGTTAATTGGCACATTAATCAGTGCCTTTTCCCGCCCTTGATAATATAAAAGTTTGAAATAATGCAATGTTTTAATGGAATCTGATGAAGCGTGGTTTTAACCGCGTGAAAGCGCTTATTCTTGTTTGTCCACAATAAAAGATTGCTCGTTTCATGACATAGCAGCGTCTTTTTGTCAAGGAAGCAGTGATATGTTCTAGTGAAATATATGGACTTATTTTGGATGCTTTGCCTGGTGAATACCTTTATTGTAACTTTCTGAGTATCAAGAATCTACAGCTGCGTGTTCCTGGTGGTTGGTTCACAGCTACTTTTGACTACTGTGTTCCTGCTTTGGTGAGTGAACCATTCAACGAGTTTACCGGCTTTTCATCTCTTTTTTGTTGCTCTCTTTTTTGGCCGTTATACTCTGTACACCATGGAATCAGCTGCTTACTCTGAACCGGAGTCGAGGGATACAGTGTCTGCGTTGAGAAGTTTACTACATTCCAATGACAACCCTTTATTGTCTCTGGACCTTATGAAAGACTTGAATGTTGTGCATCCTCAGAACAATGGTGAGAACCTTATAGAATTCTTTCCTATGTTGAAAATGTTTGAAGATAATCTCTATCAGCTACAAAAGTATATTTGGCAACGGCTTCACTTGGAAGCATGTTTACATTTTAAAATAGTCCCCAGGGGCATGAGAATATTTTGTATGCCCACTTATGGGGACTCACATCCACAATTGCTAAAACGCTGGCAGGATTTAAATATTGAACTTGGGTTCAGCTATGCCAAACTATTGATTGAATATTTTTTACCTTTAGAGAAGGAACTAAGGGACAAGACTGATAGTCTTCACAAACAGCTGACTGAACGCTTTACCTCTGGCTTTTGCAGTGCTAAAATTAAACAAGTACTATCACAGATTAATCAGTTCAGCGATAGATTAAAAACCACCAAGCAGAAGAAATTGACCAGGGACTTTAATGACTTTAAAAGGGGCCAGGTTTTTGATTGGCCACGACATCAGGCCACACAGAGTACGAACAGTGCAGCTGCTGACAGTAATCTGGAGAGGCCCATTCCTTCGAGTTCCAGCTACGCTCAGATTGTGCAGTCTGCACATTCTATACCCTCTCACTCTGCACATGATGAAGAGGGTACATTAACTACAGCTTGCAATGCTCCATTTGCCATAGAGTCAACTGGTACACCCCCTCCCAATCAAGAAGCTTTGAATGCCCGTCCTAATCTACATCCAACGGGCACCATTCCCAAGAATACCACTACAATGACTTCTTCCACTGGGGCTTTTTTACCGTATTTGAAGAAGCAGGTGAATTACAACAACAGAGGAAGGTCTCGCAGCAGAGACTCCAGAAAGAGAAAGAACTCAGGGGAGCAATACCCTCTGAACAGACGAAAGAAAAATTGACAATGGACATTCTGTTCAATCTTTCTAGTGTTTCTTTGGATCCCCATAGTATTAGTGTTCTTAATAGAGGTCTTAATTTTATACCAGCTGTGAATGCTAAACTTACAGAAACTCTGCTTGATTTGAGAATGTTTTGTAGAAGCTTAAGCTTGAGATTATTCTTCAGGACTGAAGAAGTAAGTAGAGCTGATATTCCAGACAAAATAAGTTATAAAACCAACAGTGTATTCACACCCCCCATGTTGCCACATGTGGAATGCTTTTTAAAAGCATGTGAGCACCAATACTACAGATTGTTTAACAATAATGACAAGGCTGGGAGATATTTCAATCTTACCCCCTTAGAGTTCCAACATTTAAACAACCTCAAACAAGATTCTCGGGTAGTAATAAAGCCGGCAGATAAAGGAGGAGGGATAGTGGTGTTAGACACTGATGAATATCTAAGAGGTATGACAGATTTATTGTCTGAGGAAGAAACATACACTAATATTACTCATAAGGAGGTAGTGCAAGTCATAAGTAGAGTGCATGACACCATCTACGACTTACTGATATGTCGTCAGGTTAGCCAAGAGGTATACAATTTCCTATATATAGAATTTCCGGTTATACCTATTATTAAAGGCCTCCCAAAGATACACAAGGAGGTCTTACCGATACCCTATAGACCTATAGTATCAGGTGATAACTGGGTCACAGCCCATATATCCAAATTCGTGGAGGATATGTTGAGACCAATTGTGAATCAATATCCCACCATATTAAGAGACACTTATGATCTCTTACAAACCATCAAGGACATCAAGTTAGATATGAGGAAGCAATACACGTTTATTACACTTGATGTGAAGAGCCTATTTACATCAATACCTAATACTGAAGGAATTGATAGTATTAGACATCTCTTGAGCAAAGAGACTTCTTTTAGTAGTGATAGAAATGTTCTGATAAGCCAACTACTTGAGCTCATCCTCTATAATAACGTGTTTTTGTTTGGTGATAGGTATTATTTACAGCAGTGGGGGGTGGCCATGGGCACCCCTTGTGCCAATACCTATGCTAACTTGGTAGTCCTATGGTGGGAGAAGCAGTTTCTTTTTCCCCATGAAGAATTTAGACATGTCCAATTGTATAGGCGTTTCGTGGATGACATCATTATTATATGGGAAGGGAGTATCTCCACCTTTGAAGGTTTCCTTAGCCATCTAGAAACTACTACCAATTTTTTAAGATTTACCTTAGAGTCATCCACCACTATGATCAACTTTTTAGATGTAACGCTCAGTTTCACCACTGAAGGGAATATTATTTCATCTCTATATAGGAAACCATTATGGCGTAACTCATTACTCACCTTTGACAGTATGCACCCTAGACATGTGTTCTATGGAATAATCAAAAGCCAATACTTAAGAGTTATGAGACTATGTAGTAGGGATGTTGATATTGTGAGAGAATCCTTGTTAATAGAGAATTTATTTATAAACAGAGGCTATGATCCTGCAATGGTAAGATACATTAAGTATCAAATCTTGGGAGATATATTACCTAAGGAACCCCAACATCTTCCATCAACCGTTCCAGTGACCAGGAATTTTAGAAAGCCAAATTCCACACACAAGAGTTCTATCAAATATGTTATCACTTACACCAGTGATATTAATAAAATACAGCAAGTTATTCGGGATAATTGGCACATATTGTCCATAGATCCTATAACCAATGGGCTCATAGGAGAGAATCCAGTGTTCCTTTATAAGAATAGTAAGAATCTTAAACGGATCCTTTGTATAGATACACATGTTACAATGGAAAAGCAGAGAAGAACTTTGGTCACCTCACATAAGCAAGGTACGTTTCCTTGTTATGGGTGCAATAGATGCAAATATATTACAAAAGAACAGATCTTTAAGCATCCAACAATGGAATATACCTTCATACCACATTTCTTTGCTAATTGCAATTCTAGAAATGTCATATATCTTGCCACATGTACTAAATGTGCATCGTTCTATGTAGGTTTAACTAAAAGGAAACTACATGAACGTATTTATAACCATCTATATGACATTAAAAAGAAGGTGGAGACGAATGCACTAGCAAGGCATGTTATTGAGTATCCGTCACACTCATTTACATTTAGGGTCCTACAGATAGTGAATGAAAGTTATAGGGAAGGTAACAAAGAAAATAACCTGGCTACTACTGAACTACACTGGATTCTGAAATTGGGAGCCCATTTAGCACCAGGCATCAATAGTTTCATATCTTTGAAACCTGTACTACTATCACGTTAATGGTGTTCACACCTAAACCTTAGTTCCTTGTAGTTAATGTCATGTATTTATATACATGCATTATGGTTTTCAGTCTAAGCATAGATTAGGTTATGTGTTCTGAGTTGTATTACATGTATTATATATATTTGTATGTAAAAGATTTTTTCCTCATCTTGATATATATTCTCATGGTAGCACAATTCCATCAACAGTTTTACAATTGGTCTTATAGTAACTTTGTTTACTTAGAAGCGACTGGAACATGGTAAACATACTACTGTCTCTTCTGTACAAGATCTATTCCAGGTTTGTTCATCCTGGAATTCATAGACCAGGGCATATAATTGAGTCTAGTATTTCACCCGGGTTTAGCTATAAGTAACATTTAGTGTCTTTGACAAACATGACTGATAATATATGGGCTCAAGAATCCCTCAATGGTATCTAATGAACAGATATGTATTAGTTTTTTTGTGTTTTGTGTTTTGTGTTTTTTGTTTGATTTTTTAATGAATATTTATTGATTAGTATTTAACATTTTTCAGAGTGATTGTAGCATAGTGATAGCACACTTAGGATGTTTATTGAGTAAATGCATCTATACTTTTGTATATATAATTTCATTCTTTATTAGTTGTTCATATGTTAGGTCATAATATTTTATTCTCTTATTTTAGAGTAATATACATTCCTAGTTTTGAAAAATACATGTATTTTTTATATTTTTATATTTACATATATATATAGTATCTTCTTGTGCCTTTATAAGGCTTGTTTATAAAGTCATGTGTCATTTATGAAATGAAATTCAGGTAAATCTAGAAGGTGGGCTATAAGTTAGCCCACTTTCTGAATAAGATCTAGTTACATTAGTATTTTTGAATTATATAATAGTGTTCATTTCATCTTATATATTTTATTTTATCTTATTTTTATTCATTGTTTAGATTACACATGGTATACATTAACATACTTATACATTTGAGGGTTTGGATCATGTACAATATTCATCTGCAAGTATTGCATACAATAACATTGATATGAGATTTTTATTTGATTTATTATATTAGTACTATTGTTGTTCTGATATATATTGATCAGCGATTGGCATCGCACGGATTAATTGCTTGACCTGACCTTAAATAGATTATTGTTCAGTTTTGGACTTGATTTTTATTTTCGCTTTTATATATTTTCTATTTATTATTTTGGTTGGTGTTCTTGTCTGGCATATGTTGTCAGATACATTGAAGCTCAATGATGGATTAACTGGGAGGTGTACAAACAATATAGTCCACAGTGTTTACTATACATTTACGTGCTTACGTCTAGTATGTATAGACGCACTTCCTCTCGAAGACAGTTTTGGCTGTTTGCCGTCACAGTATCTTTTGGATCATTTCTTTCAGGGCTAATTACTCATGTATTGATGGCGTTTTTTGGTCTGATATGTAGTTCTGCATTTTTGATAATATGTTGTGGAATGCATTGGTTTCGTAGAGTGAAAGTGATCGCTATGGTAAGTGTAACTTTCATATTTGTTTATGCTGAAGCTGCTGATTTAATGCGACTATACTTTCCTAGCTTGGAAAGTTTATGATGGATTGTTTTGTAGCACCTCTACATGAGGGTGATTGTGGTAGTTTTTCACTAGTTAGAATCGGCCAGACTACTTTGTTTTTTAGCTGTTGGGTCATGTTGGAAGATGAAAATATAATAGGTACATCAGAGTGAAGGGTTGGTATGTGATTGCTCAGATTGGCCAAATACAGGATGTTGACATATCTAAAGTACATATGAGGACGCCTTTTTGTTTCAACATAAAGTTCATGCTTTCTGCTTTCCCATTTGGGAGAACATTGTGGTTTACAAAAGTATGTTTGGAATAGTAATTTGTGTTATTCTAAACTCTGTATCTGATCAATATGTGAATGTTCGATGAAATGTATATTCACGCATATTTTTCAGTTTTTTACGCTGATGGCCTTAGAGATGTAATGCTTACAATTGTTGCTTAGCGACATGAATATTGATGTGATTTAGATGTTAATTGGCACATTAATCAGTGCCTTTTCCATATGATAATATAAAAGTTTGAATTAATGCAATGTTTTAATGGAATCTGATGAAGCGTGGTTTTAACCGCGTGAAAGCGCTTATTCTTGTTTGTCCACAATAAAAGATTGCTCGTTTCATGACATAGCAGCGTCTTTTTGTCAAGGAAGCAGTGATATGTTCTAGTGAAATATATGGACTTATTTTGGATGCTTTGCCTGGTGAATACCTGTATTGTAACTTTCTGAGTATCAAGAATCTACAGCTGCGTGTTCCTGGTGGTTCGTTCACAGCTACTTTTGACTACTGTGTTCCTGCTTTGGTGAGTGAACCATTCAACGAGTTTACCGGCTTTTCATCTCTTCTTTCTTCCTTAATGTAACATTGTTAGGGCTCTGTTCTTATTTTCACATCATGCACACATGAAGCATTGTGAAAGCTCTGTTCTTATTCTCACATAGTGCGTACATGAAGCATTGTGAGCACTCTGTTCTTATTCTCACATTGTGAGGACATGAACCATTGTGGGGGCTCTGTTGTTATTCTCTCATCATGCACTCATGAAGCATTGTGAGGGCTCTGTTCTTATTCTCACATAATGCACACATGAAGCATTGTGAGGGCCCTGTTCTTATTCTCACATAATGAACACATGAAACATTGTAAGGGCTTGGTTCTTATTCTCCCATCATGCAAACATGAAGCATTGTGAAGGG
>NC_056729.1:136488617-136520197 GCF_019279795.1 Protopterus annectens
CTAAATGTTATTTACTTTTCTTTTTTCGTAATTTTTGTAAATTTTTGTAATTTTTGTATGCACCTAATTTTGTCTGTATTGGAGCTTTTCTCCCCAGGACTCCATTGAAAACGGGTTCTTTTGGCCCAATGGACTATCCTGGTAAACCAACTACAAATAAATAAATAAATAAATAAAATAGTGTAGGGAGTCTCTGGGTGATGAATCTGTCCCTCCAGCACGTCCTATTTATATCCGTGTTGAGGTTTAAGTCTCTTGCTCTCGTGGCTCTGGTGGATTTGGATTTTTTGAGGTGGAGCATGTCCATTAATTCCGGGTTGGACATGGCCTTGTATGTCAGGCACAGATCACCTCTGAGCAGACGGTATGCGACTGAATAGAGCTAGAGTTTCTTCAGTCGGGCATCGTATGACATATGTTTGAGCCCCTTTATCCTTTTGGTGAGGAACTTTTGGGGTCTTTCCAACTGCTGCAGGTGTCGGGTAAGGTACATTGCGAATGGGGCGTTGTACTCAATCATTGGTCTGATAAGTGAAGAGTACAGGGGTACAATGACCTCTCCTGATCTGGATGTGAATCCCTTCATGATCAGGTGGGCAATGTAGAAGGTCTTCCTAACCACTTTGGCAATGTGAGTGTCAAAAGAGAGGTTACTGTCAACTTGGGCCCCAGGTCCCTGATAACTTCTTCCGTGTTTAATGGATTACCACCTATATGGTAATTAGGGTTACCTTGTTTTTGCCAAAGGGTATGACTATACATTTTTGGCATTTAGCTTAAGGCCATGGCTCTGGCACCAGTTATCCATTTCTATGAGAGCTTTCTGGAGGATGTCTGTGTCTGATGGAGTGTCAATTATGGTGCCCAGTTTGCAGTCATCTGCAAATTTTGTCAGCCACAATCCCCTATGTTTGCCTGCACTTCAGAAAAATAAATGCCGAACAAGAGGGGCCCAGGACTGAGCCCTGTGGGACACCGCCAGGACCGGCTTAGAGTCTGACATGGCACCAGCAACTCTAACCCTGTGTGTTCTGTCCTTGAGCCAGTTTGCAACCCATCTTGTGACATATGGGTTTACATCTAAGCTGGTGAGCTTTTCTATGATGCCCGAGTGGGGTATTGTGTTGAATGCTTTTGCTAGGTCAAGGTAGGCTGTGTGAACTGCCTTACCCTCATCAATGGCCTTAGTGACTGTTTCGAAAAGTCGACTAAGTTCAAGAGGCAGGATCTGCCCTTGACAAAGCCAAATTGGGTAGGATCCAGTGTCTGTAGGTCCCCAATGTCTTTATTTATGAGTTCCATTATGATCCTCTCCATAGCTTTGCAGACAAGGCTCATCAAGCTTATGGGCGTAATTTCCAGGGTCCGTAGAAGCACCACCTTTGTGGAGTGGGACCACAGTTGCCGCATTCTTTGGGCAATGATCCTGTAGTAAGGCTAAGATTAAACAGCAGCCTTATGTGTGGGTTTAGTTCCTCATTGAGTTCGTAGCACACAGCCGGGGACACCGTCCGGTCCCATTGATGCTGTGTTTTTTGCTTTAGAGAGAGCAGCTCTCACCTGGGCATCTGAGATGTTTGGGAGGCTAGACTCTGGTGGGATAGAAATTTCTCCTTTTGGGGGGGAGGGAGGGGAGAAATTTGCACTGAACCTGTCTGCCAGTATGTTGGCAATGTCTGTGGGTTCAGTGATTTTTTATCATTTTGGACTAATTCTGAGCATATCTGGGAGTTTCCACCCAGGTTTCTAACATAGCTAAAGAAGGTTTTATGATTGTCTTTTGTGTCATTAGCGATTTTTCTCTCAAAGTTGGCCTTGGGTGATTTTATGAGTGATCGTAGTTTTTTGCTAGTATTGATCAGAGATGCCTTCCCATTTAGGGATTTTGCTCTGTCATGTAGTAGCTTTCTCCTCTTGTTGTAGAGTTTGTTTATGGCTGGAGTCCACCAGACCGGGCCTGCCTTTGGTGGAAAAGGTCTTGATTTTATTAGGGATTGCTTGATCCATACATTCCTGGAGGTGCTCGTAGAAGGCATTTGTAAGGGTTTCAGCAGCTGGGTTGTGGTTTCCACTGGCTCGGGGCCTTGAAGGATACCACTCCAGTCTTAAGAAGTGTGAAGTTTGCTTTTGAGAAGTTCTTCACTGTGGTCTTTTGCTGGGGGTGGGGCTAGATGTGGATCTCCAGTGAGATTAATTTATGGTCTGATCTCATCAATGAGGGATATACTTCGGTGTGGAGCATTTTGTCCCCATGTTTGTGATGATCAGGTCTAGTATATTTTCTCCTCTTGTGGGAATGGTGACTAGTTGTTCCATAGCATTTGAGTTTATGAACTCAAGGAACCTTTGGGCTAGGGTGTTGGGGCTTGAGTAATGTTCCCAGTCTATGTTTGGGTAGTTGAAGTCACCCAATATGATGGTGTTTGGAGAGACATTTATACTCTCCAGTGTCTTCAGGAAGGCTGTGTGGGTTTCCTGAGTTTGAGAAGGTGGTCTGTAGCATGTTACAAACTGTAGGGCAGTTTTACCTATGGTTAATTGCACCTGGATGGTCTCCGATGCTTCGTATGCGTTGCCACTAACCTGGAGGTGTGGGTATCCTTTATGAATATGGATACTCCCTCCTTTTGTAGTTCGGTCCGATTTTGGGGCCGAACGCATGATATGAGCTATAACCTGATAGTGCTGGGGTGCTCTCAGGAGCCTTGAACCAGTTCTCAGTCACAGCACTAAC
This sequence comes from Protopterus annectens, assembly GCF_019279795.1. Lineage (NCBI taxonomy): Eukaryota > Metazoa > Chordata > Ceratodontiformes > Protopteridae > Protopterus > Protopterus annectens. Next base: position 136,491,352 of record NC_056729.1, read on the forward strand.
ATCGATGCTCTCCACACTCAGGAGTGCTTCGAGGCGTGCATCTTGAGGTTTAGTCTTCTGGCATTGAGCAGTATTACCCTTAGTTTTTCTCCATTTTGTTTTCTAGGGAGGTAGGTTTATCATTTGAGCCTTGCCTAAAAGGCACTATGGGGTGGCAAGAGCATTTGCCAATATCCGAAGCCCAGGGTGACAGGTGCAAGCCGTCCCTTGCGGCAGCGTGGCTTGTCAAGCATGTCATCCCAGGCAGACAGACATTGGATCCCCTTAGAATGACACCAGTAATTAAGCCAATTATTAAAGCTGATCATTTTGTCTCTGTATTGTGGCATCATTCTTGGTGAGGGTAGGATACTGCTCAGGGTCAGGGTCATACCGGCCTGGGCTACATAATCTGAGAGCTCCTCTATGTCTCTTTTCATGTAGTCCAGGGAGGTATCGTCTCAGGTCGCTCACACCGGCATGGACAATGACTGAGTCATACTTGTACTTGCTGTGGAGTGACCTGAGTGCTTGTGTTATGTGGCAGATTCTAGCGCCTGACAGGCAACTAACTGTGATCTTTTCCTTGTTCAGTCTGGTGAGTGGGACGTCAGTGTGTCTGACTATGGAGTCACCTATAACAAGTGTGTCTGGCATTGTGTTTGGCCTTAAGGGCTGTGACTGTTTAGCACACTGACTTTGAGAACTGTGTGTTGTATGTCTTATGTCTTGAGGTGGCAGTTGCTTGGGTGTCTGCTTTGGAGGCCTCTGTAGTTTTGGTAGATTTTTGATCAGTGCCTCCGAGTATGTCTTTGTGTGTTTATGTGTTTGTTTTGCAGTTGTGATAGTTCTATGTGAAACTGGGTTTGTGGTGTGCGTGGTTTCCTTCTCCTCCTGTCTGGTCTTGCCAGTCCTGAGTTGAGAGAGCTCAGCCTCCAGTTTGGCTATATAGTTGCATCTCTCACATGTATTTGTGTTTTGTGGGAGAAGGAGTGGGTTGTTCAGTGTACATGAGGCAATTGTAACATTGCCTCAAGATGCCCAGATTCACCAGCTGAACAGGAGAGGACGCTAGCAACTGACCCTTCGACATGCTAGAAAAAGTGAAAAAGTTTGCTGTGTAACTGAGTCAGAAGGGACCTATAGGAAATGGGTACTCAAGGGATTCTAGGCTAATGCAGTACTTTGTTTAGTATACAAGTACTTTACCTATATAAAAATGCTTTAGGAGCAAGTGCTGAGCTATTGAGATAGAGAATAGACTGTTTAGATTGCAAGTAGAGAAGTTCTAAGGGAAAAATTGAAGAGCAGACTTTACGGAGCCAGAAATAGTTTAACCTTGTTTAACCGGTGCTGCCCGATGGTATTACACACACATGGACTATGATTGAGTCATACTGGTACCTGTGGTCAAATGACCTGAATGCGTGGGTAATATGGTGGATCCTGGCCCCTGATAAGTAAATGACCATGACTTTCTCCTTACTCAGCCTGGTGACAGGGACATCAATGTGTCTCCCAATGGAGTCTCCAATGACTAGTATGTTGGATTCTGTGGTGTCTTTCCTTATTGGCTTAGAAGTAGAAGCTCCATGAGATGTGGCTGTATGTGTTAATGTGGGTGTTGTTTTGAAAGAGTGCATTCATGGTTGCTGAGGGTGTTTGTTATGTGCACTTCATCTAGGAAGTCTTTGGGGTTTAGAAAGGTTACATTTAAGTGCCTCAGCATATGTGGGACTATTTGTATGCTTTGAATTGTGTGTGACTGGTGCAGAGTGTGTACTATTGATGACCTTACCGACATTAGGAGTGCTTTTATGTGAGAGATTTGTCTTCCTTGATATTGTGTAAATACATCTGTCACATACCATATCAGTTTGATTGAGAATTAACTGGTTGTCATTAAACATGAGGCAATTTTACATTGCCTCGGGTGCCCATATCCACCAAGCTGGTAACTGAGATAGTGGGAAAGTTCATATCCATAGCGACAGACCCTTTTTATTGATTAGGCAGTTGTAGTGAGAATATAAAGTAATGTCAGAAGTATCTAGTTTGCAACTCTGGGAGTAGTGCTTGTCACTGCAAATTAGTTGCCTTGTTCCAACTAGATATTGGTGAAATTTTCATTGATGCTTTTACAGTAAAATTGTCAACTTGAGGTGCCTGTGGCTATACAGAGCATTGCCAAACACTTGTGAGGGGAAATTAATAAGTACAACCTGATGTTTTATGGATAAAGTATTTAAGCAGATATTCTGAAGTTAGAAGTAAATCAAGCAGTACTTACTTAAAAGAATTAGCTTGTCTAGAATGATGAAAGGAGGGGAGTCACCTGAATGGCTACTGCCTGTCTACTACTAGTGTTGGTCTTACCACAGCTTCACTCTGCTGGGATACAATGCTCCTTTGCTTCTTCTCTCACTAGAAGCAAAACAGTACACCAATCCCAATAATGAGAAGCAGGCCACAGTCTGCTTGGTGAGCCATAGTCTAATTCCAGAGGATGAAAGGGTCTGCAGGCTTATTGTAGCCTTTTCCTGGTGGATGCCTTGAATAACAACCAGAACAATCAGGAAGGTCAAGCACAGACATTCACTTCCCAACCAGAAAGCATCAGGAATCTATGCACTCTGCTTCTTTTCACACCAGGAGCAAAATATAAGTACAAATTATAAACTGGGAACTATGATGCAGTCATTAGGCTTTCCGGTGATCAGCAGTCCCCAGGAAATAATGTTCCTATGCTCTTTCTCTCACCAGGAGAGAAACAGAAGCACTAATCCCAAAAGAGGCAGAATGTGGGATCTCTAGTAATTGGTGGTCTTGGAGTAGATGTTGCTGATCTTAAAGGTAAGATGGAAAAATGGGTTAATATCCTAAGAGCTGCAGTGTGCACTAAGCAGTTAAAATTGAAAGAGGGAAACTTAAACTGTAGCTATGTAAGTGAAGAGCCAGTAGCTTTAAAAGAGCAAGATAGATTGGAAGGGGTGGGCAGTTTGTATTCTGTGTCTACAGAATAGGGATGGGCAAAGAAACTGAATAGCTGAAGGGTAGTGATTTCACAAAATGACAATTCTGTGTTTTCTGACAATAGCCACTGAAGGAGGAGAGGGAATGCAATATGTGATGAAATTAACAAAAGGAGAAGGCAACTATAAAGACAGCTGAGTGCAAAAAAACAACAGCACCAGGATGGGAGGGTGAAAACTTAATTTCAAGCGTGACTCACAAGAGACACAGCTATGGTCTCTTTCCTAGTTTACGTATGCAGTTAAAATCAGAATACAAGTAAAACACAGTGTAAAGAAAAAAAAATCGCAACATACAAAAGAGAAGAAGGCAATAAAGCAACACAAAATACAAGAAAGCAAAAACAAACTAACCTTCCCCTCACAGCAAGTTGTTGCAGACTCTGGATGAGCTTTGCTAGTAAAAGCCTAACTTTAATATTAGATAATTATTTTAGAAGAAGCAAGTGTTTTGCATTTATTCCACTATCTATAATGACCTCTTTTCAAGAGTGACCTTTACACATTGCCTGGGTAAGTTGTTTGTTTATGGCAGATGATTTGAAAATGGAGATGGAGGAATTTATAACACCAAAGAGTGCAATATGGGACTTAACAGAGGACTGCAGGTTGTGCAAAGCTGTGATAAAATCCCTCACTATAAGGTGCATTAAAAGCAGTCATTCAGATCAGAAGCATTCAGCTAACAAAAAAGATTTATCTTACTTACTTTTGACTCTAAATACTGGGCTTATGTCAGTGGAAATACACATCAGTGTAGTAAGTTGCAATGACAAGTCATGTAACAATTTAATTTAGCAAAAAAAAGCCATCAATACTTTTATAAATATTAATAAGTATTCTGTCTGCCTTTTTACATTAGGTTCACCTAAGGCCCATTCATACATTGACTTAATGGTATAGTTTTAGTTTCTTATAATCCATGCACAAGCCAGTATGACATTCTATCATGTCATATAGCTAAAATTAATATCAATGGCAATTTGTCAGCTGACACTTCAAGGAAGCATGGAAAATAATGAAAATCTTCCCATTCTTTAGCTTAAACCTATTGTCAGGGACACTCTTTTACAGCATCTTTTCTCATGTACAGGGGTATTGCATGGTACCAGAGTGATAGGCTACAGTCCCGTCAGATAAGAAATAGATTTTCCTTACAATTAGATAACATTCCTGTTCTTGGAATGTGTGAATATGTGGTTGCATAGAGTTCAGATAAATAATAATAGCAATGTTGTTGTGTCTTTTGGCTTTTCCCGGTTAGGGGTCGCCACAGCGGAACTCCGGTCCGCTAATGATTGGTAGTTGATTTTTACGTGCCGAGTTACCAGCCCTGATGCACAACCTTCAATGAAGGTACACCCATTCACACATGTCTCCACGCAGAAGACGCTCTAACTGAGAATCGAACCGACAGCTTAATTTACTGTGAGGCTTAACACTATCAAGAGCACCACCACCGCAGGTATAAATAATAAATTATAAATAATAATAACAATAAAATATCAATATACCTGCTTGGCTGTTTTGGGGCTGAAAATAGCCCATGATTTTCATGGACTCACTGATAAAGGATAATGAAATTAAACCTTAGAAAAGGATCTCCTGCCATTACAGGGGACTAATAACAATGCTTTAATGGGAGTTGACTGACCTGCTAAATAAGGCAATGAGAAGATATTTCCCATTGGCTCAAGTTACCTCAGGTAACTTCTGCTTGAGACTGACTGATTAGTGAATGAACTGCTGTAAACAGACTCTAATGGAGTGACCTGTTGAGGAAGACCATGCTTTTAACTGCACAGTTTTATTTAAATAATGGTATTGTAGTCTACTAATTTATTATGTGTTGATGAACTGTTTGACTGCGTTCTTCTGCTTAGCATGTCACTGTCAGGTAAAAGCTGGTTAACATGTTTCTTTTTCTTTTATACTGTTAATAATTATGCCTATATGCATTTGTGTTTGGGGGGCAGAGGACTTGCAATGGGTTGCACTGTATATGAGAGACAGCAGCAAACAGAATTACATTGACATTGCTATTTTTTATTTATTTATGTATTTATTGTTTATTCATTCATTTTTGTACTGGATTGCAGTCAGATATTTGATGTGCACAAAGTCAGTAAATTAACAGTACTTACCTCTGTGTCTGTGCATGCATGTGTGTGTATCTGCATTTGTGTGGGGATTTGCAGAGGGTTGCACTTCATGTGCAGCAGCAATGAGTTGAAGTACATTACTTGGTGATTATTTTATTATAATCAGACATCTCAAGTGTACATGGGTGTGTACAGAGGCAGTGGGTAAAATGATGATGTTAGGTCATATGTAAACAGTCATTGATCTTACTTGGAAGGGCTAGTGTGTGTGTGTGTGTGTGTGTGTGTGTGTGTGTGTGTGTGTGTGTGTGTGTGTGTGTGTGTGTGTGTGTGTGTGTGTGTGTGTGTGTGTGTGTGTGTGTGTGTGTGTGTACTTCAGTGAATCAAGCTGAAATAAGTTATTGTATCCATTGTTGTTATTTATTTGATCACAGACAGACATCTGAGCTGTACACAGTCAATAAGATGGCTATAATTGTTGGGTACTGCAGCAGTCAGAGGATGAATGTGGCTTGACAGGACCAGTATATGCTTGAATGAAACAAGTTGGAATGCAACACAATGGTTATTTTGCTTTTATATTTTTTCACACTCAGATATCTGATGTGCACACTATCATTAAATTTAATAAGTCTGAAATTAACTATGTATCACAAAGTAGCTCTGGAATGCATTCTGAAGAGGAGGATTCTTGAAGTCTATTTAACATGTTCAGTAATATACAACCAGTTATTTTTGTAAAACTGTAAATGTGGTCAGAGTTGACCCTGCCTAAATATAGTCCCACCCCATTTCAGTTAGCTCCACCCATTCAATGTCTTCAACTGGCTGTCACTTTCTCTGCAGTTGATAGCTGCCACTATGTGTGTCTTCTCTCTTTTCCAGATTTATCATGCTTCCTAAGCCATAAATGATTGTACTTCTTGTTATAGACATGATTCATACAAGTAAATTACACCTAGGAATGTTTGCATTTTTCTTATGTGGGTAAGCTAAATTTATGCAGCAGACTACTTAACCTGCAGTGTCTTGCACATCATTTCAGAATGCAGAATATTAAACTTGGCCAAAAAAATCAATAATAGAACAAAAGAGAAAAGAAAAAGGAAAACACAAACTATTTGAGGCCCATGAAATGGCAGGCTGAGCTGTGAGAAAGCGACTACCATTAAAAGTCAGGAATATGCACAAGTTTAACTACGCAGAGGATATGTAAATCTTTGAAGAGGAGGAAAAGGGTAGAGCAGATCCTATATGGAGTTGTCCTAATGGTTTAAGAGAATACACAGAAATTGTCAAAAGCAAAGTTAGGAAGCATTAAGGCTGAGGTCCTATGGACAATTGGGTTACATGCATTTTAAGCTGGTGAGACGATTAAAAGAGTGACATATGAGCGCCTGGAGGTAAGGAAAATCAAACAGGAAATGCTACATTAAGAGACACTGTGACAAAGTATGCAGCACACTTTGCCTTTCTTTTTTTCACTATCTCTGTTTCTTCTCCCAGCTTTCAGGAAAATGAGACTATACCTCTGTGAAAGAAGACATATGGAGGCTTAGATATGGAAGTATAGGAACTTTATGGTTATGGACTGGATGTTGGAGGAGCTGAGGAAAGTGAAATGAAGTATATATGCATTGTCAAAGACAGAAAATAGACAATAGTGGATTTGGATATGATAGATTGTGTCATTGGCTCTGAAATCTCCATAATCTAACTGGTAGGTCAGTGAATAAAGTACATAAATGTTTGTAATCTGATATAAAAGGAAGAACAATGAGAGATTATTGCAACAACTTGTTTGTATTCATGTATAAGTTTTAATCTTGTTTTTTTTCTTCCTTCTGTTACAACCATGTATATGATAAAACCAGAATAAATTATGTTGCATAAAATCAGTTGTGTTTCAGTTATTCATCCATTGTTGATGGAATTAGTCCCACTAGGCTTGTGGCCACTTTTCAGGGGACACCAAAAGTGGTATTTATACTACTGGGGAAAATTTAGCAGAAGAATGGAGAAGGTGGAGGATGATATATTGAAAGTAGAATTAAAACAGTTTTTAAACACTTGTCTGATTCTGCCTGGTGAGTATGATATTGTCCCTTGAGCATCTTTAATTTTCAAAACGTTGTTCTGTCATTCATTGTCTAAAAGCCCATATTATTTACCATTTACTTATTCTTGTAACAGCCAAAATTCTCCCTTGCCCATGCATTCTACTTCTTGGTTAGTTGTAGGTTTTCTAGTTCACATTTTAAAATGTTTATTTCTTGAGATATTTCCCTCTTTCTTTACAGTACCCAGACAGTTACTGTAGTCTCTTTTCCTTTAGTTTTATTAAGTCCTGCCCTTCCCTCTTCTTGCATTAACTGAGCTCTAATGACAGCTTTTTCTCCATCACACCATATAAACCATTCATTCTTTAAATGTGTCTTATGCTCTGATTACATCCATTTATAATGGTTCCCATTTCCAGATTTCCTCTATTTTTAGGATTCTTCCCAAAATATACCTCTAACTGCACCAGTTTATGGTCTAAAATATACGTCACTGATATAGACTTCTCCTACCTTATCTATATCTAATTGTTGCACAGAACAGTTACATACCCTTATGATTGACATAATTGGCAGTTAACCAAATGTACTAAAATATTCTTTCTTTTATTTTCAGTGCCCTTTTATGGTTATCTCAATGTGGGATTGTGTTCATAGTATTCAGTGGGAGATAAGAGAGGCATTTTCTTGATCTACTAACCAAATGACTCTCTCCCTTTTTGGGCCTAAACAGGCTGTAATATTGGCAAAAGGTTTTATGGTCTAGCTCAGGCAGGAGACTATAAGCATATATTTTAGCTTCTTTAGGTATATGGCAAAGGTGTATATATAAATGAGCACATAACAGTCAGTTGAAATTTAATGAGGTAGTTCTGGGTTACAAATGTATTATGTGGTTGCTCACATCCAATTGAAAAAAAAAAACTTTCAGAAAAGAAAATGAAAAAGAAGAAAATTGATTTTAATATAAGAAACAAACAACAACATTGGGGATATAATTATACTAAAATCTAAAGATTTTTAAAGAGATGTTAGTGGACCAAAAACCAAGAATGTAGGAGCTTTTATAGCAAAAGTAAACAGGAATGCAACGAAAGAAGGGTAATATTGAAAGGGTACTTAAAAATATGAAAGTGGCCCAAGTGAATATTCATGTACCCAAATAAAACAGCCTCTGTTTCTTTATTTTTGTTTTATGTATGGAGAGTGTTCTAATAGACTGCATGCAAATGTGGAACATCGGACCCCTTCCTTCATCCCACTTCCCACATTTTAACTGTGGGTTTCACTGTGTTGTTAACTTCATCCTCACAAGTTATTTAGATTCTCTGAAGAGTATAAGTTGTTCTTTATTAACTTTCACTGAAAATTCTGTTATTTGTGGAACTTTCTTTACTTTGTGCTTTCCTGTTTTATCAGTACTAATGTATCATATGCCTTCATGTCTCACGTGCATTCACAGGCTTTCTAAAGCTTTTGTATTTTTCTTTACTCACTGCCTTACATTTCTAAAACAGTGTTCTGTCACCCTTTTCTACCATATTTAAATTATGCAAATGCTGAGGATAGCAGATCTTCCACTTTAACTAAAAAAAAAATGTTTTACTTCAGTCAGTGAGAAGAAAGATGAATACATTCAGATATATTCAATGCCATTCCATGTCACTCTACTTAAATGATTTTTTGAACACCTTTATTAAATTATCACTTAAGACATAGACACGTGCATTAATAGAAAAGAAAAACTTGAATATTTTTGCATATGTTTTCTTTCTTTATAACAACTGTCATTCAATCCAGCATTACATAAATTGCTCAGTTCCTGCCTTCCCTTCAATCTCAATCCTCCTGCTGAGCATTATTTTGCATGATTTAGCCACAAAAATGACATTTATTTCTATGCAATTTTCTCCTTCCCCTTTTTAAAGATCCCACTTCCAGTTCTTTTATCTTGTTTACAATATCAAATACTTCAAATACAGTTGATTTAGATTTTGATTTCCTTTTTGCAGTGATTGCCATTTTGGCAGCGAATAGAATTAACCTTAATAATGCCTTACTATGTCTAGACAATTCAGATCCTGTGTCCCAGCTCTGAATAATCATTTCCTTAGTTAGAGCCATTTGCTCTCCCAATATTTCTGACAGAGTATTCTGTAGGGAATGTTTAAAACCTGTCAACTTATTAGACTCCCAAAACATATATATACTATTGTTACCTCGTTCTTCCTTATCACACCTCCAACACTTCCCATATACCTGAGGAAAAATTATTTGAAGTCTGCTTGGGGTACAAAAATATTTATGCAAACACTTCCAAGCAAAAATATTTGATGATGGTAGAGAGAGATGCAGGTAGAACTCTGGTTCTCCAAGAAGACTGGTTAGTTGGTTGTTCCATTAGAAAATGATACATTGGAAGGACCGGCAAATACACTTTTAGGTTTAGATGTTGATATTCTCTGTGGATCATTCCTACTTCCCCAGAATAAACATACATTGTTGAAGTACAAGACTGACTGCATTAACAATAAGACAAAAGTCAGGTTAGAAAAACTCAGAATGTTGCATTTTACCAGAAAGGGGTGGTCCTACCAAGGAACATTGCACAAGCTCTTGCAGTCTTGTTAAAAGCAAGGTACAGAACCATAGCCTAAGTGTTTATAACAAAAGTCAAAGAGGACTTGAAGATATGCCATCAGATTTTCCTTGAATTCAGTGTTGTGTCATTTTGTGTAATTTTGGACAGAAAACTGGATGCACTGCCATGACATAAAATTCTGCACAGATGCACCTGAAGTAGTAGCAGTGTATGGTATTATCACAGCAAATGTGTTGTCTATCTATGGTCACCTTCTTCTTGAAGGACATTTTCTTGTTAGAAATATCAATAATGTTTTGCTCTGATAACCAAGCTGTGCTTCATGTGCTATCCAGGAGAATTGTACATTCCTGGTTAGTGCAGTTCTTGTTAAGTCCTTTTGTTTTGCATTGTCTAAAGCTGTATCATTTGCTCATAATCCTGTGGCTGTTAAAAATGATGCAATGGTGTCATGGCCTAACTGACAGGTCATCTCTTTTATAGATAACAAGATTCAGCAGAGGTTCCAGAAGTGGAGGGGCCACAGACACCCATACAGAAGAGTAATGGAAGATTGGAAGTTTGATGCAGGAGGCATGAACTCCTACTACTCACAAGTTGCGCAAAGGAATTTGTAAGAACTTTAAAAACTTTACATTGTTTACATCTCAGGATTATCAGTGGACCTCTTTAAAGTTATCATCACACTATCTAGTGCATAGATGGCATGTGCTGGATGCACTGCAAAACATCCAAGGCCCATTTATCAGCTCAGTTTTTTGATTCCCAAGGGCTACAGATTTTTCCTGGTTTGTGGTTGCTATGGTAATCATGTTTTCAGTTGGATCAATTGGATGTGGTCCTGATAAATCTGTACCATTTTAGAATGCTTTCTAAATTGATAATGATTTTTGAATGGATTTTATTTTTATTCTGTGTATTTTTCTTCTACTAGGTATATCTGTTTAGCACCATTTTTATGTAACATAATTAGACAGTAATCACTATAATGAAGCTGAACAAAGCACTGGGCATGTAATAGTTGATCAATGGTTGGGTGTGGAACCTCACTGGAGGTAATGAACAAAGGCAGATATTAGGAAGGAATTTGATTCATCGTGTAATGGAATGGTTTCACATTATTGCTCCCAACTGTCCTGCCTATGCAGTGTGGAAAAGATTATCCCTTGTTTTATACACTTGAGTACTTAGGATTAGCAAAATATTAGCAGGCTATTCTCAGGGTAGCTCTAAACTCTTATGCAGGGAGGGGTCATATTATTGGCAGAACAGGTGTTGTTATGGCTTAGTGGCTCAAAGACCAGTTAGGCTAGGAAGGGGTATGTGAAATCTCATTGCACAGAAATCCCTTCACAACAGGTTGCAAATATTAGTCCTACCATTCAAAAGGGATGGTTTTGTGGGATGTTTTGGAATGATCTACTGATGGCAGGCATTCAGCCTGCCAGATTTTCAGTGCACTCCCTGAGAGCAGATAGAATATCAGACTTGGTCAAATGGGGATGCTGACTAGAATTTATAAAGAAAGGTGGATATGGACTTTTAGAGCATATCTAAGGGATATCAAAGGGCCTAAAAGGACTGCATGGAATGCCCTTTTGTGGTTGGTTAGTTCATTTCCTTGTCTTAACTAAATCCAATATTTGCAGGGCCAGAAATACATTTATTGACAAAATGGGGTAGATAATATGGATGGTATTGTATGGTTGCGAATTGGATTTGTTTATCGTTTCACATTTAAGGTCTTTGCTATTGGTGGAATATTCTCGTTTTTAGGAAAAGAAGAGAACAGTGCAGAGAAAATTAATTAGATTTAGATGAAAAAATGTCATACTAATATGGTACAGTTGAAGGGGAAGCCACCTGTTGATAGTAATACATCAGTTTGTGAAAAATCATCAAAAAACACATGGTAACTGTTAATGTAAGTGGTAATGATATACAAAGGCTAGCTAAAAAGGATTTGGCTCAGTTAATGCTAAAAGGCTTTTATTATTTAAAAGTTATGTTTCCAAGAGCACTAATAGTTTTATGAAAATCATCTTTCAGTTTGCTATGGGGAAGAGCTTTTAGTCAAAGACAGTTAAACAGCTTCTATGGCGGAAGGTTGAAGTGGTGGAATAAATTATCACTGTGGTTTATAGGAAAATAATTCAGCTTAGTACAGGCTGATGGGGCACATCTGTTAATGGTGGGTTTGGATGTGTTCAACCTGCACATCATAATTCCCTTTCAGAAACTTGAGAATGGTAAGTTTTCTCAGTCAGATGATGTTACTGAACTTAGAAGGAGCAAGTTCTCTCAGTTGGGTAAAGTGATATGGGTATTAAAAAGGGGAAGAGAAAAAAAAAGGAATGGGGCATTAGAGGGGACACAATAAGGAAGAAGGAGAGAAAGCAGCCCACAATTCTAACAGAAAGTAAGTTTAAGGTGTTTGGAGGGTAACTATTTGAAATGACTGGACCTGCTTCAGCAAGTCCTGGGCTGTGTATACTGACTGGCAGAGAAAACGGATTTGCATACACCAAGTCCAAGATTACCAGTTCTCAGAATATTCCCTTTTCCTCAAGGTAAGGTGATCTTGGAGTCAGTATATATATAAGTTGGAGGGGGGGCTTGCCCACCCTGCAAGAAGAGCCATGTTCGATAGTCATCCATTTCCTGCATTTTCAGCCTTTTTGTCTGTGTGTTTGCACTTCTCATTACTCATAATGCCATTTCAATAGAGAACCTGCTTCTGGTTTCAATCAAGGTAATGACAGAACAAAAATGGAAAATTAAAAAAAACAGTGGGTTACCTGCCCATCACTGGAGGTAGGTAGGATGCCTCCACTGAGCTCTTTGATGTGGTAAGCAGGAAGACATCTCCACAATATTTCTGAGCTGGTGATGCTGTCATGCTCCCAATAGAAAAGAAGATGGGAAGCCTACTCTTTCATCTCTGCTGTCTTAAAGAAAAGATGGGCTTGTACCAAAGTTATGGAGGTTAAGTGCAATAGCAGAGCCACTAAATTAATAAAGGATGAATGTAGAGCTAGGCTAGGTAAGCAGCCAGTTTAAAGAGGCAGTCCTAAAGGAGCTTAATAATTCTAGAAAATCAATGTGATGGCACTTTATTAAAGGAGAACCACACACACAACTGAAAAAAATATACACTTTTCTTCTGCAAATCTTGAACTTTTCTGTATTACTATTGTCTCTGTATCAATGTAAATATTTACTATTATTTTCTAAATTGTTATATCCCAAAATAATCTGAAAGGAGGCTGCCATGAGTAGCATGATTTTGTTTCACAGTCAATGCCTTCACCTTCCTGATGTCGCATTTGAGGGACAGAAATAAATCTTCATGGTATGGGGATCATTTACTGTGGTTTCTCTCTCATCAGTTTACAACAGTGCTGTGACGGCCTAATTTTCCCTGTCAGCATCAATCTGCATTTTTAATTACTTTGCTTCCTTTGACTGCCATTCGTGGCCATCTCTGTTAACAGCATTTTAAGGAATGTTTGAATGACAGGCTTGAAAATGTAGAGGAGTTAACTGTTGTTTTCAAAATAACTGTAGTTCAATGTTCAAGTGTGAGAAATCTCGTCCCTGTAATTAATAGGCATTACTTGGGCTGAAATGGTTTGTGATACATTCACAGTTTTAAATATTGTAGCTAGAATTAAAGTCTTTGAAGTTAATCTACTTTCCACAATTCACTGGCTTGTATACACGGCCGGCCTTAGGCATAGGTGAACTAGGTAACCGCCTAGGGCGCTGTATATGTCGGCCTCCTAAAGGGCACAATTTGTGTTTATTTATTTTAATTAATTTACTTTTCTTATTATGCAAACACATACTATGAACAATAAATTAATTAAAATAAATAAGTAAACGACAGGGTGCCAGAATCATAGTGTGAGGGGGGAAGGGCAAGAGCCCTCCCACTTCTATACCTGCAGGTTGGCCAGAAGAAAAAAAAAATCTTCATCTGATGGTAGTGAAGTCTTCTCCTTTAAGGAGGAATGTACATGCATCACGTACACGCCAACGTAGATGTAAATTTCTCAGTTGCATGTGGAAATTAAACTAGCACTTTAGTTATGAGAGGGGGTAATTCCATGTGTACGCGTGTTGTCATTCATCTTAAAAAGAAAGTAAATGTATGGGTCTGTCTGGGAAGTTTAAAGTGGTCTTCTGTATGACAGAGGAGAGAAAGTGTGTGTGCCCAGCTGAAAATCTCCTATAACATATCTGTGCCATTTTTTATCAATACTTTTGTTGTCCCCTCATAACAGCGGATACGAGTTCCTCTGTGATGCGAGGCCATCTTACTATTGTGATTCTGTCCCTTTTTGTGCTAAAATTTTAACAAGTATCATCTTAAGCTATTTTGTGATTGAGTTCTTGTATTTTATACTGGCTACAGTGGATATCGGTAAGGATTACACTTTCATCTCCTAAACTAATCTGGAACAATGCACCTCTGATTAACTGTTTCAGTGTTTGTTAACAAGATTACCTTGAGGGCAGACTTTATCTGGATCTTTCAGCCTATCTCATTTATCTGAATCTGCAGGTACTGTTACTTTGCATGGAGTGTTTATATTCACTGTAGGCATTCCGGTCTTTTGATTTAGGAAAGTCTCAGTGATTTTACAGTGCTTTAGCTATTGTGCTTTGAGAAGTAGCTAGGATTACTTGTCTGCACATATAACTGGCTTTTTGCTTGATTACTGATGTGATTACATAGCGCAATGCTCATAGCTGGTGAAGCTTTCTGTGTGCTTTCTATTTTGCCACTGTATATAACATGTGATTTTGCTATTTTTAAATTGTTTTTGCTAAACCCTGTTTATATGGATAACCTGCACTGATAGATAACCATTCTATTTTTGTATATCTCTGCTTAGTGATGACTAATTAGTTTCTGTAATGTGCCAGGGAAGTTTTGTTTACTATTTAAGCAATACTGAATTTTGCTAGCTTCAGCTTTAATTAAGAACACTTTACTAAAAATGTGTCCTTCCTTTCCAACTATGCTGACTTTATGGTGCGGCACATCTCTGATTATATATTTTTGCCTCATATTTTTGGTCTATTCCTCATAAAATTTGTGGTTTGCTGGCAAATCATTGAGGATTTAAATAATTAAATTTCATACATTTGAGTTTCAGCCTTCATTTCCTTTCAAAAATGGCATGCTAAGACAAATGCTGTTCTAGCAGCTTTAAAAGTCTATAAGAGCAATATTTATAATCTGCCCCTATTTGGAGGCCTTTGCCCCCCCCCCCCTTTATTTTAGGCTTTGTTCAGATTTCTTGTGCTAAGAGTTTGAGAGGTATGGATGCATGGTATGCAATGCCCTAGTTGCCAATTATTTGTTGCATTTTAAGGGGAATAGGGGTTCTGCATTCTTTAATGTGCCCTCCATTTGTATAAGATGCCTAGTAACTATCAACTTGTCGTTTTCTCAGTCATTCATGTAACGTAGGCAATTAATTCTTCAACAGCAGCAAGCACAGAATTTGTAGATGAAACAGAAATGTAAAGTTGTTTACCAGTCTGTTTTCATTGCTAGACTATATTGTTTGTTTAGCACATGGCTAAACAATATCTCTGTGTATGCTATTTTATTTCAGTATCTGTAATCACTGCAGAAGCAAATAAGAGAACCATATGCATGCTAACTGGTGAGAAATAGCCAAATAATGTAACATAATGGCTGAAGAGGGGGCTGCTGCTAGGAGGGGTAGGAGGTTGCTGCAGGAGGGACTGCTCCTGGGGGGTGGTCTATTACCCTGCCTAGGGCCCTATTTGACCATGATCCGGCTCTGGTATTTAAAGTAGAAAATGCGTACTAAAGTAGTTGCAGGTTAACTACATTACAAGGTATCTTTCTTCCCATGCATTTAAATTCAAGGAAATGACTGGAGTGGCTTTCTTGGGGAGTGACCTACCTGTGGGTGTGTCTCAAATAATGGTGTTTCATGAGTATGTTGTGGGTGGGGCTTAAAGGGTGCCAGAGCACTACTTCGCCTAGAGTGCCATTTTGGCTAAGGACGGCCCTGCTTGTATAAATAAAACAATATATACATTGTAAAACTGCTGTAACAAAACACCAGGAGAAACATGCCCTTTTACAGAAATTACACTGTAGAAAAATGTAAAATGAAATTCTGACAGAAAGTAGGAGAGTTAAATGAACATATTTTTCTTCCCATGCTGCACTGAGAGTTTTATTAAAGGCACGGACATTTACATCTGAAAACTAAGCTTGAAATCCCAACTTTTGTTGAGACTCCAGCTTACACTATTTATCTGAGTTGTGATGCTGGCAATCTGTAACTCATAAGGCATGATTAAATGCCATTGTTTAAGAGGGCCATTGTTAAGAGGCATTGTTTTCTAATGGCTCTGTAACTGGATAAATGGCCTAGCTATTATTCTGCCACTCTTAGTAGCCTTTATGATACAACAGATGAGACAAATGCAGGAAAGAAAGGCAGACATAATTATTAAATTATGTGTTTACTGTATGTGAAGTGTTTAGTGTTTGATTATAAGGAAGAAATATCACTTTTTGGAAAGGAAAACTTGATGTTTGAGTGGAGTTCTCCTTTAACTGAATAAGGTTTGCAAAAAGAAATATGCTTGAGGGTGGGTATTAAAAAGAGAACTGTAGTAATGAATATTGTAGTGATGAAGTTGCTATTTGTGTAAAATAGTTGACAAAACATTGATCAGTATAAGTATACACACACACACACGCATGCAAACACACATGCACACGTGCACCACGCATGCACACACACACACACACACACACACACACACACACACACACACACACACACACACACACACACACACGCACACACAAAAAAATCACACGTATATGTTTACAATGACTTATCTGGGCTAAATGTGCTGACTTTTTGCTGTATGTTTCCATGCTGAAATGTTTAAAAGGTCATTCTGGTTGAACAGCAAAGGTCTGCATTTATTGGAGCAGATTACTAGCCCTACTAGAGTTATTAATATGTCTGTCTTTATCTACACTACCTTAAATGTGAAAACACTAAACATCACCTGAAAAAAATGTAGTTATTAAAATAAGTCTCTGAGGTGATTCTTATGATGAATGATGAAAATTAGCATTTAATGTAAATACTGACCACTATTGACTGAAAAGGCAGTAAGAGTAACAAATTTGGAATAGTAATACTGTGACTATATACCTGTAGTGACATAATTCAGAAGTCGTCTGCAAAGAACAGATATCTTATCATGTCTCTTGCTGTTGTATCTGTTATTTAAGCTTGCATGTAGCTTGGGAAAATTGGTAGTGTATGACTGCACATGAGGATCTTGATTCTAAAGTCATGAATATAGACTTGAGTTTGAAAAAAACATTTCTACAATATATTATTTCAGATGATTAGTCAACTATTACAACTCACCATGAAACATAACAGTCAGTCATTGTACCAAAGTGAAACTATTAGAGACAAAAAATGGTCCAGCTATCTATAATAAACACTTCATGCAATAAAAAACAGGACATCTTTGCTGAAGGATACCCCCTATCGGCACTGACAATTGTAATTCTGCTTTAAACTGAAGTTGAAGAGTAGCAGACAAAGCATTGAGTTTCTGAGTATAAACTTCAGAAAGACTAGTGACTGAAAACAGCTCAAGTTTTATTGGTTTGCCAACTTCTCCACCACCCACCACCACTTATTTTTCAAACCACTGACTAATTATATAACTTACTTGCAAGGGAGATGTGCTTAGACTGAGTTCAAGTGAAATGATGTTATTTTACCTGACAGTAGACAACATGTAGGAGGCAATGGCCTTAAAAATGATTACAGGCCTCATAGGAACAAATATAACTGACATTTCCCTCCACAACTGGAGCATCCAACAAGGCAGACAAGACAAGCACACAAGATAACCATCCCCAAAAGCAGCTGAACTACATGGTTTCTTAGGGTTCAAGTAAACATCTGTTCAGCAAATTATTAGGTCCAGTTACACTTTCTATATGGGTTTGCTGAATGAAATGGACCTGTCCTCAGCCCAGCCAACTACATACAACATGCACAAGCACAGCATAGGATTATCTTCCGAATTTCCTAAATAGGGTGCAAAACAGATGTACATACATTTCTTTGAATGTCTGTCTGTCTTCTTGTATACCACATCACAGAGCTGGATCATAACACATGGATGTCATGACCTGGCACATGGCATTTGGTTTTCAGTGTCAGAAGCTGTATCACAACTCAGCAAACAAATGCAAATGTGATCTGTGCACTCTGTTATTTAAAAAAAATGTAATAATTCTTCACTGAGACTTAGTAAAGGGATTCTTGAACTGGATGTCAACAATAAACAAAAAGATATGGTAGGTAATGGCCAATTGTGAGTGACTTTTCATCTCACACACACACCATTCATTACCTACTCATCTAGCATTATTTTTTATGAGTTTCTTAAAGCATCACTGCATTATCCAGACTAGGACCTGTTTATTTTTTTAAACTATACAGTACTAGCAATTACTAGCTACAAGTGGATACATACCCGTGTATGCCCATTAAGTACGATATCTCTAGTTCTAGATGACATAAGAATGACATTCAGCTTTGATAAATGTGCAAAAGCAACATTTACAGCAAGAATGCTGCAACACCAGTAAAATATCCACCTGGGACATGAATGTGATATAGGGTAACTTACGGGAGTGTATAAATATCTGCGAACAGATGAAGGATCAACAATAAAACATGAACAAATACAAATTAAGCTCATTAAGCGATACTTCAGAAGATCAAAGCTGATACTCAAAACTGCCTTGACATCTGGGAATAAAATGCAAGAAATAAATCCCTTTGCTTTTCCTGTTCGAACTTATAGTTTGGGGTGATCAACTTGCCCCAGAAATTAATAAATTAATTGGACAGGAAAATGAGAAAAATACTTCATGCTTAATAAATGATATATAAAAATCAGTGATTATATATTCCTAGCTCTGAAGAAAGTATGGGCCTCCTTGAAATGGATTACATGAATAGATCTGCAAATATCAGTACTGACTTGTTGGATTTCACTTTAGAGGAAACCTTTCAGACCAGAAAAGTCAAATGAAATGCATAAAAGGGACTATGGGCCTAATGGCAGTTTATGAAATTGATAATAAAAAAATCCTCTTACTAGTATGCTATAGAAATTAATAATACACGTGACTAGATTAATCATTTTGTCACATTGATCAGATGGTGACTGCAACCATGGTCACGATGAAAATTATGAAGATTTTAGGTCTGTCAAATCTATTAAAGATAAGATACCTATCTGTACAGTAGATACAGCAGATTTTCCATACCCTTTAATCTGACCAGCTGATGCTAAAGTAGCAGTATTTCAAATGTAGCTCTCTGCATCAAGCACAATTCCCCCAAGAGCACACAGGGAACATCTTCCACTGGAGCTGGACTCTCTGTGTCTCCAGATCCCAAACAAGACCCACCTTGGAGAACTGTGTCCCAGTTCCAAGTATCTGACACACACACTTGAATATCTGATTTTTACACACATACACATAAACACCTGGGAAAGGCAGATTCACCAGCTGCGTCCCCTCTTTGCAGATTACAAGGTAGCTGCCTCCAGCCAAATATTCTAAGGTTCTTACAAGGATTAACTAATTATACTGTGTCAAATTAATACTGATATGAATGGTAGAATGTGACCAAAGCAGTAAGGCTTTTCAGAGTGACCACAGTGACACTGAAAAAGCACAGGTACTCTCAAGATATTAAATTTATTCACTAAAAGACCAGCCACAATGAAAAGATATAAAAATATTTAGTAATGGATAATAAAAATAGAAAACTAGAAAATACTTAATATTTAGTTACAATAAGCATCAGAATTTTCAGTCATAGGAAATATAAAATAAGACAGTTGGATAGACTCTCACATGCAGAAAAAGAAATAATACTAAACTAATCTCATGTTATTTTTCCTAACTAAACTAAAAAGAAACTGTTCCTAGTTAACTCACTTAATATCGCAAGGGAAGATGTACTGCTGGGATGCTCACTTCCAAAAGGCAAGATGAGATACTCTACACACTGAACTGTACAACTAACAGCTACCGAACAACTGAAATGTGATAACTGACATAGATCTTTTATATATCAGATTCCAAAGAAAAACAAAAACAAACTGCAGCTGCCAGAGTTCCGTCCTTCAGCTGGTTATAGAATTACATCACATCTAGTCACCTGAAATTAGCACTGTTCACATTCAGAGCAAATACATTTGAGTACAAGCATCTGTACCATACCTCTCAACAACTTAGAGCAAGAATTCTGGAAAAAGTCATAAGTAAAAGTGAGATAAAGGCCCAAAAATAGGGACAATTTTTAAATATTGCTCTTACAAACTTAAAAGTTCTGTGAAGGGTATGAAGTCTGAAACTCAAATATCAGTCTTTATTTTCTGACTTCAGTCTTTAATGAGTTGCCACTAATTTGCCAGAAAACCACAGTTTTATGAAAAATGGGCCACAAATATGAGGCAAAAATCTGCACATTCTGTGAAAAACTGTACAGTTGAGAGGTATGAGATTCTGTACAAATTAATGTGACAATCAAATGACATAAGATCATTTACCAAACTTCAGCCAGCCATGCTGGCATATGTCACACATGCAATGTCTCACTTCTCCTGGTACAGCTGGCAGTACCTCACAATGTCACATTATTAAACAAATATACAAGGATGGTGACAGAATATGAGCATTTGCCTGTTGTTCCATTCATTTAATCTACATTAGCATCAAAATGTTTGAAAAAAAACCAACTCCCCTGAATATCTCTCCTACTAATATAGTTGAACATTTAGACATATACCAGCATGGGTTCATGAGTCATAAAACTTTTATTAGAAATTTGACTTATTAACAGCTCTAAGATAATGGGCCAGATTCACGAAGGCTTGTACGGAGTCTTAGAGTAGAGTAAGTCTCCATGCAGCCAACATGTCTGCCGAGCAATCCAGGAACAGCCGGTAGGGGCGTGCAACTGAGATCTCTAAACTAGTCCTACACGGACAGGGCTGGGATATGCAAATTACCTCAATTGCAGGCGAAAGCTATGCAAATTAGGTAAATTTGCGATCCAGGAAACCCGAACCTGTCCAAGTAGGAATAGTGTTACTTGCAGAAACGTACTCAGTTGATAACTGAGTATGGTTCTACAAATAGCAATATGGAGCCCGGTCAGCTGGAAATAAAGCATGAATGTACAGGAGGAAGCATGCCAATGGCCAAAAATATGGCCATTGGCAATGGGAAGGGATGCAAATTAAAAATAAAATAACTTTTTTATCCCGATCTCCGGGGTTTAACCGTAGCGCGCCACGCAAACGCTCTGCGCCCTAAAAGCAGAAAATTAATAATTAAGATCCACAAATGTGGATTTTATAGCTAAAAAGAAGTTACAATGCAAGGGAATGGCAGGCTGAAGACAACATGGCCACCGAGTAGAGGTTGCTAAGGGGGGAAGCTCAGTCTAAGAGATGTAACTAAGCATTAGCAGGCAATCCTATGCAAATGAGAGTTAGGATAGTGAATCACAAGTTTACATAGCAAATGAGCACAGTCAGTGGAGTGTAGGAGTAGGACAAGGGGGGTAACAGAGTAGAAGATAGGTGACATCACGAGGGGGGTATGTATGAAAGGAGTGAAGCTCATTGGAGCAGAGTGTCATGTGTCAGCTTACATTCACATAATAGTGAAAGAGGTATGTCAACAGGTAGGCCAGGTAAAGTCAAGAAATTGAAGGTGTATGCCGTGGTTAACACCAAAGTTTCTTGCTGAGCGTACATGTGGGCGTGTGCGCGCCAGTAAACCCGAGTAAGACAGTGTGTGCACTTGTAACCGTGTGCGCACACATGTAGGCTTGAGTAAGCATTTGTAAGGCTGTGTAAACAGTTGTAAGCATGTTTGCGCTGGTGTGCCAGCGTTTTAACAAGAATAAGCAAGGTTTAGTCCGTGTAAGCATGTGTGTGCATGCGTGTTGGCTGCTGAGCTTGTGTGCACGGCGCTCCCCCCCCCCCCCCCGAGGAAACAGAAAGGAAAAAGGAAGCACACCAAATAGTAGGAAGTTACCAGGGAGTACTAGCAGAGCTAGCAGGTGAAAACAATCAGAACAGGCAATTACCCAGGCAGAACACAAGCCCAGCCCAGCCCAGTACTTAAAACTCTGCAAACAACAGTCCATTATGTTTCTCTTAAGAGACACTGCAACACTGCAGTAAGTTAATAGAATTGAAAACTGAAAAAGCTTCACTGAGACAAAAAATGTTAGGGGCTGCCATTGCTGTTATAAGGTGACATACGCAACATGCTGAGGGTGGTGATAATGCAAATGCTGCTGGACAACCCACAGTGAGGAGACGGAGAATAGTTTACAGGCCCAGGGTTACCTACCAGGGGCTACATGAGCTGGAGATAGTGGAGCGCTATAGAGTGGACAGAGACCTCTTGCAGCAAATTGTTGAGCTGTGGAGGCCATGCCTCATACATAGAACCAACAGAGGGGAACCCATCCCAGTGGAAACTAAGGTATGTGTTGGCCTAAGAATATTAGCAACAGGTACCTTCCAGAGACCAACTGGTGATATGATGGGGATATCACAGGCATCAGCATCCAGGGTACTGCACCAGTTCCTGGATGCCATGTCAGCACATGTCGGTGATCATGTATATTTCCCCAATTCCCATGAGGAATTGGCCAGCAATATGCGTCTCTTCCAGCAAATAGCAGAATACCCTGAGGTAGTGGGTGCAATAGACTGCACGCACATATGCATCAAAGCACCAGCCAGTGAGCAGGGAGGGTCTACTTCAACCGCAAGGACTTCCCCTCCATCAACTGCCAGGTCATGTGTGATGCCCAGGGCATAATACTGAATGTGTGTGCTGGCTGCCCTGAAGCTACCATGATTCCCTTATCTGGCATCTGATGCAGCTGTACCAGACATTTGCCAATGGGGACATCCCACATGGTCACCTAGTGGGGGATGCTGGCTATGCACTGGAGCCATGGCTGATGACACCCATCAGAAATGCACACACACCTGAACAGGAACGCCATAATGAGGCACACGCACAAACACGAAATGTAATCGAGCATGTGTTTGGGCTGCTCAAGTCACGGTTCCGGTGCCTGGACACATCTGGTGGAGCCTTGCAGTACTCACCAACTACATGTACCCAAATTGTCATGGTATGTGCTATGCTACATAATATGATCCTGCGAAAACAGCTGCAGCAGGACCAGCATAGGCCTGGGCCAAACAGCCCCCCACCATTACCAAGGCCATCACAGGCAGAGCGTGACTCGGAGGAGGAACAACCTGAGCCTGCCCTAGTAGGCAGAAGAAGGAGTGCCCAGTATGCTTTGGCCTTGGCAAAGAGGCAACGCATAGCACATACACTGGCTCAGTAGGAACTCTGTAAATGATATCTCTCTCTGACCTGCACATATAGTAAAAGGGATGCCTACGTTGACACTACCTGCTTTCAAACATGTATAGGGAGTGTAGTATGTGCATACAACATAGGCAGCCCTGCATCAACACCTGAGGTATGATTGCCATGTGTTAAGCAATATAAAGCAGTGCTAAACAGCATTTACCATCATAAAGTATATGTAAACAAAATCGGACACACCAACTACTACAAATGTGGTCAATGTAGAGTAATATTGACCAATGTCCAGCAATGAGGGTTAATATTGAGCAATGTTGGACAAGCTGGGTTAGGAAGGGCATAGCTGAACAAAAGCCAACATGCTCATATTTGCTCTACTGGCCCCTAAGCAGTCTGGTCTGCTCAGTATGAAAATATAAGCAGCGATGGGCCTCAAACCCAGGATACTGTGCACTATAGTCGTAGCACTGAACCACTAAACCATGACAGTATTGCAGTGGTTAGCATGTATGAAGAAATGTTGATAAGTCTATGCAAAGTATTTCATGGGAACCCTGCAGGCACAGCATAATCCCTGTCGAGTTATGACACAAAGGTGAGTCCTACAGTAAGAATAGAACCTGACTTTCAACACACACAGTACAAATGTTAATACTGGGCATGTTGACATACATCAAAAAATGTAGTGGATCTCAGACAGCAACATACTGACAGGTCACACTGGGCATGCTCACACCCTTGAATACATGAGACAAATGTCAGGCAATAGAACACTGACAGTCTGAACTGGGCATGCTCACACACTTAGGCCATGTTGGAGTACAGCATTGGGCCACATATAGCAGGCAGTTGCATGTGTTAACCCACAAACCTCTCACTACCCAGCAATCTGCCCTGTGCACACACTGAATGACAACAGACACGTAAATAATATAGTGGAACCCTGCCATAAGCAAAGCTGTTCTGCAGATACCTAGGCAGTTCATAGAAGTGTGAAAGCAAAGATGATAAAAACATGCAAACAGTATCAGCAATAAACATTGTGCATCATGAAAATGATCATATGTTCAGAGGTTTATACTAGGCTATCTGCCCTAGGGCATGTACAGGCATAGCCAGAGTGTGTTTGGCTTCTGCAACCCAGTCTAATCAGAACACTGTGCCTCTGAATAGTAGGTCACACAAGATAGCCCATTCATGTTGAGTGTATTGTGCCTCTGTCTAGCAGGGACCCAGAAGATATTGCATGGGTAAACATGTGATCACCCATCCAGATGTCAAGATGTCACCTGTAGGTGGTCAGTGAGTGGTTCTGCCTATGCAAAACTGGGACTACACTCCGGAGTGAGTGGAGGCTTTCTGATAATAATCTGTCCACCCAGCATGTCCTTTTAACATCAGTACTGAGGTATGTGTCCCTGGAGTGTGTAGCTCCAAGGGAGTCGGATATCCTGAGGTGGAGCATGTCCAGTAAGTCTGGGTTAGATATTGCCTGCAACTACAGGCACACAACACATCCGTGTAGGTGGTAAGTGACTGAGTATAGCTGGAGTTACTGTATCGGAACTGTGCAGGGCATCTGTGTGAGTCCCTACATCTGCTCGATGAGTACCATTTGGGGCCATTACAGTTGCTGCAGGTGTCAGGTAAGGTACATCCCAAATGTGGCATAGTAACCAAGCATGGTCGTGAAGAGTATAGGGGCACAATGACCACACATGATCAACATGTGAAACCATGTGGGATATGGTGGGCTATGTAGACGTACTGTCTAACCACTATGGCAATAGGATTGTCAAAGGCGAGAGTACGAACAGGTTGTGTCCCCAAAACTATAACAACCACTACTGTATATAATGGATCACAACATATGTGGTAATGTGTGGGCATTTTGTCATCCTCAAAGAGGATGACTATGCAACTAATGGCATGTAGCCGTGGGCCATGGCTCAGGCACCATTCAACCTATCTCTGTGAGACCCTGTATGAGTATGCATGTGCCAGCAGGAGAGCTGATTATGACACCCAGTTTGCAGTCATCTGTGAACATGGGCAACCATAGCCCTCCTGTGATAGCCTGTACATCACACAAATATATACTGAACAAGAGAGGTCCCAGGACTGAGCCTTGTGGAATGCCATGTGTCATGGGTGTATAGTCAGACATGGCCCCTGCAACAGTGAGCATGTGGGTGCTATACCTGATCCAGGTAGCAATCCATCGTGTCAGATATGTGTCGATATTGATGCTGGGGAGCCTATGCATAATGGCCGAGCGGGGTATTGTGTTGAAGGGTTGTGCAAGGTCCAGGCAGGCTTGTGTGGACAACCATCCCAACACTGATGGACCTGGTAACTGTTGAAAGAATATGAACAGGTCCAGCAGGCAAGATCTGCCCACAACAATGCTGTAATGTGTAGGACGCAGTGTCTGTAGGTTTCCCATGTCTATGTGCATGAGTCCCATTACAATACACCCCATAGCTTTGCAGAAGAGGCTAATTAGCCTTTTAGGCTGATATTGCCTGTGGTCTGTTGTGGCAGTAATCAGTGGAGTGGGACCACTATCGCTGTACGCCATTCCGTAGGTACATATGCTGCAGCAACTCTTATGTCGAACAGTGATGTAATGTGAGTGTTATGTCTGTCATGAAGGCTGTGTATGACACAGGCTGGGGCATCGTCTGGTCCCATTGATGCTGTGATGTCCGCTGTGGGAAGGGCAGCACTCACCTGTTTACTCATGATGTCTGGGAGGCCATGTTGGAGTACAACATTGGGCCACATATAGCAGGCAGTTGCATGTGTTAACCCACAAACCTCTCACTACCCAGCAATCTGCCCTGTGCACACACTGAATGACAACAGACACGTAAATAATATAGTGGAACCCTGCCATAAGCAAATATGTTCTGCAGATACCTAGGCAGTTCATAGAAAGTGTGAAAGCAAAGATGATAAAAACATGCAAACAGTATCAACAATAAACATTGTGCATCATGAAAATTATCATATGTTCAGAGGTTTATACTAGGCTATCTGCCCTAGGGCATGTACAGGCATAGCAAGAGTGTGTTTGGCTTCTGCAACCCAGTCTAATCAGAACACTGTGCCTCTGAATAGTAGGTCACACAAGATAGCCCATTCATGTTGAGTGTATTGTGCCTCTGTCTAGCAGGGACCCAGAAGATATTGCATGGGTAAACATGTGATCACCCATCCAGATGTCAAGATGTCACCTGTAGGTGGTCAGTGAGTGGTTCTGCCTATGCAAAACTGGGACTACACTCTGGAGTGAGTGGAGGCTTTCTGATAATAATCTGTCCACCCAGCATGTCCTTTTAACATCAGTACTGAGGTATGTGTCCCTGGAGTGTGTAGCTCCAAGGGAGTCGGATATGCTGAGGTGGAGCATGTCCAGTAAGTCTGGGTCAGATATTGCCTGCAACTACAGGCACACAACACATCCGTGTAGGTGGTAAGTGACTGAGTATAGCTGGAGTTACTGTTTCGGAACTGTGCAGGGCATCTGTGTGAGTCCCTACATCTGCACGATGAGTACCATTTGGGGCCATTACAGTTGCTGCAGGTGTCAGGTAAGGTACATCCCAAATGTGGCATAGTAACCAAGCATGGTCGTGAAGAGTATAGGGGCACAATGACCACACATGATCAACATGTGAAACCATGTGGGATATGGTGGGCTATGTAGATGTACTGTCTAACCACTATGGCAATAGGATTGTCAAAGGCGAGAGTACGAACAGGTTGTGTCCCCAAAATCATAACAACCACTACTGTATGTAATGGATCACAACATATGTGGTAATGTGTGGGCATTTTGTCATCCTCAAAGAGGATGACTATGCAACTAATGGCATGTAGCCATGGGCCATGGCTCAGGCACCATTCAACCTATCTCTGTGAGACCCTGTATGAGTATGCATGTGCCAGCAGGAGAGCTGATTATGGCACCCAGTTTGCAGTCATCTGCGAACATGGGCAGCCATAGCCCTCCTGTGATAGCCTGTACATCACACAAATATATACTGAACAAGAGAGGTCCCAGGACTGAGCCTTGTGGAATGCCATGTGTCATGGGTGTATAGTCAGACATGGCACCTGCAACAGTGAGCATGTGGGTGCTATACCTGATCCAGGTAGCAATCCATCGTGTCAGATATGTGTCGCTATTGATGCTGGGGAGCCTATGCATAATGGCCGAGCGGGGTATTGTGTTGAAGGGTTGTGCAAGGTCCAGGCAGGCTTGTGTGGACAACCATCTCAACACTGATGGACCTGGTAACTGTTGAAAGAATATGAACAGGTCCAACAGGCAAGATCTGCCCACAACAATGCTGTAATGTGTAGGACGCAGTGTCTGTAGGTTTCCCATGTCTATGTACATGAGTCCCATTACAATACACCCCATAGCTTTGCAGAAGAGGCTAATTAGCCTTTTAGGCTGATATTGCCTGTGGTCTGTTGTGGCAGTAATCAGTGGAGCGGGACCACTATCGCTGTACGCCATTCCGTGGGTACATATGCTGCAGTAACTCTTATGTCGAACAGTGATGTAATGTGAGTGTTATGTCTGTCATGAAGGCTGTGTACGACACAGGCTGGGGCATCATCTGGTCCCATTGATGCCGTGATGTCCGCTGTGGGAAGGGCAGCACTCACCTGTTTACTCGTGATGTCTGGGAGGTTACACTCTGTTGGTATGGGCAGTACCACCTTAGGGGGGATGTGGGGGACACATCTGCACTGAACCTGTTTGCCAGGATGATGGCAATGTCAGTGGGTTCAGGGTATGTGTAGTCAGTATGCAGTAACACACAGCATATCAGTGAGTATCCAGCCAGGTACCTGAATCGAGTGAAGAAGGCCTTGTGAGTGTCTGACATGTCTGGTGCAATTGTCCATTAGAAGCGTGCCTGACATAATTACCCAAGTGATTGTAGCTGTCTGCTAGTACAGATCACAGATGCCTTCCCTGTCTGGGCTTGTGCTCTATCATGTAGTAGCTTCCTCCATTTGTTGTAAAGCATATGAATGGCTGGGGTCTACCACACAGGTCCACTGCCATTGCAGGAATGAGTCCAGTTGTTATTTTGGATGTAACGATCCATGCGGTCCACTAGGTGTCCATAGAATGTGTGTGTGAAGGATACAGCAGTCTGAGCCATACTTACCACTGACCCAGGGTCTCTGAAGGATACCACCATGGTTTGGAGGAGTGTGATGTTTTCCTATGGGAAGTTCACCAACATTACCCAGGAAGGGTGTGGGGACGGGATATGGATGTCCAGTGAGATAAAGTATGTTCTGCCCTTAGCAATGAGGGGTATATCGCAGATGTGGCACATAGAGTCCCCATGTCAGTGATGATCATGTCCAATATGTTTTCCCCTCGTGTGGGTGTGGTGACCGGTTGTGCCATAGCATATGAGTGTAGAAATAGTAGCAACTGTTGGTCGAGGGTGTTGTGGCCTGAGTACTATCCACAGTCGATGTGGGGGTATTTGACGTCACCCAATATAATGGTGTTTGGGGAAACCTTCATATTG
>NC_056729.1:136520697-136620697 GCF_019279795.1 Protopterus annectens
AAAAAAACAAAAGTTTGGTGGGTTGGAGCTTTGTAGAGAGTAGTTCGGTCTTCAGAGAGAGTTTAGGTGGGTATGTAGGGTTAATGCAGGATTAACCTGTTCAGGTTAATAAGCTGGTGGAGAGAGAAAGAAAGATGGTGAGGCAAAGAATGTTACAGAGCAGTATTCACAATGTGAGCAATCAGCAATTTAAACAGTCAGCTATTTAAGCCTGTACACTCATAGGCAAGAATGTTACAGAGCAGTAAGTTACAGAGCAGTATTCACAATGTGAGCAATCAGCAATTGAAACAGTCAGCTATTTAAGCATATACACTCATAAGGTATGAGAGACATAACAAAGAAAAACAATTAAAGTATCAGACAGGATACTATGGAACAGAATCCCAGTCCATGTGAGGCAGAGCCCCTCACTGACTCTGTTCAAGAGAAATCTTGACGAGTGGATGGGAGATCGTAGGTTTACCCCGGGAATCATCTCTGTATCACTGCTGGACAGAGGCACAGCAAACTAATGGGTATAGTATTCTCATCCTAAGGGGTGGTGAAAGCCACACACACTCTGGCTAAGCTTATAAATGCCCTAGGGCAGATAGCCTAGTATGAACCCATGAACCATGAAATGACAGGTCATTTGACCATGGGTACCAGTATGATTCAGTCATAGTCCATGTGTGTGTACATGATATGAGACGTACCTCCCTAGGCTATATGAAGAGATACATCATGGAGCTTTTTGAATATGACTCCTAGTCTGGTCTAACCCTAACAATGAGCAGCATTCTGCCTTCTCTAAGAATTATGCCATAATATGAACAAAAGATGACCAGCTTTTATAATTGGCTTAGTTTCTGGTGTCATTCTAAGTGGGTGCAATATTTGTCAGATGGAAGGAGATGGTCAACACATGACACTGCTTTGCCAGGGATGGTCTGCACTTCTCCCCTTTATGCTTTTGAATAATAGCTAAAACATTTACTCCCCCATAGTGCCTTTTTTAGGCAATGCCAAACTGAAAGTACTTCTGACATAGCAAATCAAAACCAAGAGAATCTAAAGGTGTTACTGCTCAATGCTAGGTATCTAAACAAAAAACTCCACTCCCTAGAAGCTCTCTTCATCCTAGAGAATGCTGACATATTTGCAGTCATTGAGACATGGTTTAAAGCCATGGAGAGCACACCAACAGTGCAAGGTTATAATGCTTTCCAGACATTTAGACCAGCAGGCACAGAGATCCCTGTAAAATTAATAAATAAATAAATAAATAAATAAATAAATAAATAAAATACTAGACAGTTAAGGACTACAGATGAAGGTGTCTCAATTTACATTAAAAAAAATATACCACAAGGCTGGTCAAACAGAACAGTGCACTTGAGTTTCTCCACATTCAAATAATCATAGGCAAAATCCAATACCATTTCCTTGCAAGCTATAGGTCCCCCTCTATGACCCAGGAAGCCCATACCATGTTTTTAAACTTATTGGAAACACTCACCATCCAACCCAATACCATATTCATTGGCGACTTTAGTTATCCAACTATTAACTGGGAATCATACACAACACCAAACATGCAGGCACAGAGATCCCTAGATTTTGTAAATGCAACTCCCTGGACCAGATTGTCAAGACACCAACAAGGAGTGCAACTGTACTGGATCTGGTCTTCACTAACATTGGAAAGTGCTGCACACCCCCTAGTGTAATGTCTTCTCTGATAAGGTCAGACTGCAAAACAGTCTCCTTTGAAGTAAAAATAAAACCTTCATCCCAGCTAACCCTGGAATATTCAGGAACTAGTTTAAGGCTAACTTCCTACTATTAAGTGATAACCTGGCAAAATTTCAAGCCCCTATAAACCATGTGAGGACAACTGCCTACACAGAACTGTTCACATAAACCCTATACAAGCATGTTGATGGCCGCATAGAGACAGCAGTACCCACCAGGAAGAAGTACAGAACTAACTCAAAAAACAAACCTCTCTGGTGGAATCACGACATCAATAGACTACTTAGCAGAAGGAAGAAAATCCTGGGAAAAATTAGGAGGTGCAGCACCCAGGAGTATAAAAGCACACTCTTCAAACTAAATAACAACTCAGAGAACAAGTAAAGTCTACTAAAGCCAAATTTGAAGTAAACTTGGCCTCACAGGCCAAAGTCAGCCACAAGAAATTCTTTAGCTATGTTCACAAACTCAAAGGCAATACACAGTTGTGTGCAGAGCTCATTGTAAATGGAGCCACCTATACTAACCCAGAAGATATAGCAAACCTACTGGCCAACAAATTCATCTCCAACTTTACCCCTCTCTCCCCATCAACTTTATCTCAGGAAATACCATTAAGTATAACTAACCCTGCTATCACTAGGGAACAGTTCCTTAATACTCTCTCTGAGGCCAAGAACACTGCATCAGTGGGCTCAGACAATATCCTAGGATGCCTTCTAAATAGCATGAAACATGATTTATTAGGCCCTCTGGAATTACTATTTAACTGCAGCATGAATGGAGAGCAGCAACAGTTATCCTTCTGCACAAAGGTGGGTCATCTACAAACCCTGGAAACTATAACTCCATAAGTCTCACTACTCTTATATGCAAAGACATGGAAAGAGTTCATATGGAAATGATCAATAATGACATGGAAAACCTCCAGACACTGGACCAAATTCAGTTTGGTTTCATCAAGGGCAGGATATGCCTAGTCAACTTGGTGGCCTTTACACTGCCTACCTTGAAATGGCCAAGGCATTTGACACAATATTCCATTCGGGCATTGTTGACAAACTTAAGAGGTTAGGTATAAACACTTATGTTACTCTGTGGATAGCCAGCTGTCTCACAGACAGGACCCAGGAAGTTAGAACTGGGGAGACTACCTCTACAAAAAGATCACTTGCAAGCAGAGCCCCTCAGGGATCGGTCCTTGGACTGCTCCCTTTTGACAGTTACTTCTCTGAAGTCAAGGCCAAAGTCAATGGCCTCTGGCTGACTAAATTTGCCATTGATTGCAAATTAGGAGCTATCATTGAATCTCCCACTGACGCAAATGTTCTCCAGAAAGGGCTGACACAGGACTAAAACTAAATGCCAAGAAATGCATAATAGCATCTTTCAGGAAGTCATCCACCCCTGGTAACTATCATATTGGCAACACACCCCTATGAGTTGACCTAGTACTCAGGCACTTGGTGACATGCATAGACAGTAATCTAGCCTTTGGCCATCACGTGCCTACAGTAGTAAGAAAATCATTCTATGTTGTGCAACTTAAAGGTATGGCATCTAGGTCTAAGAAAAGTCATTGTTCCACTGTATTTGGCATTCATCAAACCTATCATTGAGTACAATGCCTCCTTTGGTATGTACCTAACCAGGCATAACTATCAATTGGAACATGTAATATGTCCTATTCAGACTACCTCAAGATCTATGCCTAGCATAGAAGGCGTTATCAGACCCCACTCTGATGGTCCTCCTGCATATCTGGAAAATAAACAGCACCAGAATTACCCATTCTAAAGATTTAAACCTTGCTTGTGATATAAAAAGGACATGCTGGAGAGACAGGTCTGTATCCTAGAAACTACCCCTTCACTGGAAAATAATCCCCATCCATGTGAAGCAGTGTTTCTCCCTAACCCAATTCAAGTTTAACTTGACAGTTGGATGGGGGAACACAGGATTCATCACTGGTTTGACACCTAGGTCTCTAATGGACCCAGGCAGCCTGTAAATGGTTCATCTGCCAGGCCCCTGCTTGTAAATGTTTTCACCTTCCAAGCCCCTGTTTACACTTATCAAGGGTAACAGAACTTGTAAGAGATTTGGGATGCATGGTTAGGCTTAAAAAGGTTCTTGTGGTCATTAGCCTATCAAACACCTATGACCCTATGAGTTGTTTGGCTATCTCTGCATATTTCTGCCTGTTTGATAACTAAGGAAGTATTGCTTGCTGTCCATACATACGTATACACACACACACACACACACACACACACACACACACACACACACACACACACACACACACACACATACATAGATGTGTGTGTGTGTGTGTGTATGTGTGTGTGTGTGTGTGTGTGTGTGTGTGTGTGTGTGTGTGTGTGTGTGTGTGTGTGTGTGTGTGTTCATCTAAAACATAGGTGCATTGCATAAAATAAGTTAAAGTACACGGTATTCTTTTATAGAGACAAGCTAAAACAATGGACAAGAAAATACAGGGTCAATTAAAACAAGATAAGAGAGTTTAAGCAATATAATAGAAAAATATTAACTAATGAAGTGGTCAAACAGCTTGAAAAGTAATGCATTAATAATTGTTCTATCAGCAGCCTACACAGCAAACTGAAAAGGTGTGATTATTGAATGTCAAAAGTAAATACCCCCACTGTGTGATGCTCTCCCTGGTAAGGTTAAACCATAATCAGTCTCGTTTGAAGCAATTATTGAACCTGTCACCACCACAGGATTAAAAAAATATAAAAAAAATCCAAAGCAAACTATAGCCTACTAAGAGCGATGGCATAAAATGTTTATACCCCCTGCAATCACAGACAACAATAACTACTTTGCAGAGGTGTACACAAATGTCCTGTATAAACACTTAAGCAACCTTACAGACTTGGCTGCACCTGACCAGATTAAAACCAAGTCTTTCCAAAAAACAAGCAAGCTTGGTGTACCTCAAGTATAAACAGGTTGTATAACAAAAGGAAGAAACTGATGTCTAAGAACTAGAGGGAAATGACTCTGCAGAGGAAGAATTCCCTCCACAGCTTGAACAAGCAAATTAGAAATCATGTAAAGTCATTTAAAGCTAATTATGAATCTAAAATAACATTCCTAGCTAAGGATAATCATAAAACATTCTTTAACTACGTCTGATATTTAAAAGGAAATACCCAGCTATGTGCTGAACTGGTAGTAGGTGATACCATTCATGCTATATTGGATGAAATTACCAACTTGCTAGTTGACAGATTTGGTGCAAACCTCATCCGCCCCCATCCCTACCAGCCAGACACCAAAGCATACCTGACACCAGACCTCTGCCTAGTAGCTCCAGAGATCAGGTCACATCTGTGCTCTCCAAGGTTAAAAACACAGCCTCAATGGGGCCAAGTAATATCCCAGATTGAAATTACCAACTTGCTAGTTGACATATTTGGTACAAACCTCATCTGCCCCCATCCCCACCAGCCGTACACCAAAGCATACCTGACACCAGACCTCTGCCTAGTAGCTCCAGAGGTCAGGTCACATCTGTGCTCTCCAAGGTTAAAAACACAGCCTCAATGGGGCCAAGTAATATCCCAGATTGCTTATTAAGCAAACTAAAACAGGACCTATTGGTCCCACTTGATGTTCTCTTTAACCATAGCCTGAGAACTGGCTTTGTTCCAGCATAGTGAAGAACAGCAACAGTAATCCCCTAGCACAAAGGGGGTCCATCAACTGACCCTGGGAACTATAGATCCCTAAGTCTAACCAGCCTCATTTACAAGGCCAAAAAAAGAATCATCATGGACCTTATCAACAAGGACATAGACAACTCCAAACTCTACACTCAATCCAGTCTGACTTTGTTAAGGGTAGATCATGCATATTAAACCTAGTAGACTTATTCAAGAAAGTCACCAAAGCCCTAGATGAAGCTAAGACAGCACATCCTTCCTGTCTTGACCTAGCCAAGGCTTTTGACACAATCCCCCACTCAGGTGTCATTGAGAACCTCTACTAGCTGAGGATTAACCCTTACGTCACTAGATGGGTAGCCAATTGGCTCACTGACAGAGCACATACTGTTAAAGTTGGTGACTCCACCTCTACCAGTAGACACAGCACCAGTGCCATACCACAGGGATCTGTGATGTGCCCTTTACTGTTTGGAATTTATTTCTCAGAAGTCCAGGCTAAAAGCAGACAGCCTTTGGCTTACCAAGCTCTCTGATGATTGCAAATTGGGTGCAATAACTGAGTCCCCCAATGATGTTAATATAATACAGAAGGGGCTGACACAGACAAATGACTGGTACCCAATCCATGGTATAAAACTAAACACAAAACGTGCATTATTATCCCTTTTGGCAAAGCAGAATTCCCTGTGAATTACAATATTGACAGCATCCCCCTAAGTTCAAACCCAGTAGAGCAAAATCTGGGAACACAGGATTATAATAATCTGGAATTCAACCACCAAGTTTCCACAGTGGTAAGGAAAGCATGCTACATTGCACATCTCATAAGTAAGGGCACCACATCCAGGTCTAAGGATGTTATAACTCCACTATACTTGACTCTCATTAGACTATTAATAAAGTGCAATGCTCCCTTCTGCATGTACCTCACCAGACACCTGCAGCAGCTGGACAGACCATAGAGGTTTCTCACCATAGGTTTATAGGAGGTTACTAGGCTGTGGGCCATAGGGCATTTATAAATCTAACCATGTTATACCCTTGTCCCCTTATTGACCAAGTTGTATGGTCTATATTTACAATGCAAGTCTATGATCAGCACCAACTGCCCTTATC
Source organism: Protopterus annectens (assembly GCF_019279795.1). Classification (NCBI taxonomy): domain Eukaryota; kingdom Metazoa; phylum Chordata; order Ceratodontiformes; family Protopteridae; genus Protopterus; species Protopterus annectens. Next base: position 136,527,249 of record NC_056729.1, read on the forward strand.
CAGGGACATGGGTGGCACCCTGGGGGTAAATATATGGTGTCCCATTCAGTTTTCAAAGTTAATCTTATATAGGGTCATTGAAGAGCTCTGTTTTACGTGAATTGGGAGTTTGTTCCAGAGGAGTGGCAATCTCTGGGAGACATATCTGTCTCTCCAGCATGTCCTGTTAATGTCACAGGCTAGGTTAAGATCCCTAGAGTGAGTAAATCTTATCCCATTTGACTTGTGGATGTGCAGCATTTCCATTAGGGCAGGGTCTGAGACTGCTCTGTAGGCCAGGCACAAGTCACCTCTCAGCAGCCTATAAGATACAGACTACAGTGACAGGGCCTTCAGTCTGTCCATGTTGGTCATGTGTTGAAGGCCCTAAATTTCTTGGTGAGAAGCCTCTGAGGTGTCTCCAGCTGCTGCAGGTTTCTGTTGAGGTACATACAGAATGGAGCATTGCACTCTATTAGCGGTCTGATGAGGGATGAGTACAGGGGAGTTATAACATCCTTACCTCTGCATGCGATGAACTTGCTTATGAGATATGCAACATAGAAGGCCTTCTTTACCACTGCGGAAACATGGTGATCAAAGTTAAGGTTGCTCTCAACCTGTGTTCCCAAATCTCTCACCATAGGGTTTGAGCTAAGGGGGATACAGTCAATATTGTAATTTGCAGAGACTTCCCCTTTGCCGAAAGGGATGATAATGCATTTTTTGCATTTAGTTTAAACCAATCATCTGTCTGTGTAATCCCTTTTTGTAGTATGTCAACAATGTTGGGAACTTGATTTAATGCACTCACTCACTCACTCACTCACTCACTCACTCACTCACTCACTCACTCACTCACTCACTCACTCAGCTTGCAGTCATCAGAGAACTTGGAAAGACACAGGCCCTCTATTTTTTTCCTGGACTTATGAAAAATAGATTCCAAACAGTAGGGGGCCTAGCACAGATCCTTGTGGTACACCACTGGTAACTGGTCTGCTGGTAAAGATGGAATCCCCAGCTTTAACTGTATGCATTCTGTTGTGGAAATAGTTGGATACCCAGCTGGTGACATGTGGGTTAATTCCCAGCTTGGTGAGTTTCGTAAAGATGCCTGAGTTGTGTCAAAAGCCTTGGCAAGTCAAAAGAGGCTGTATTTACTCTTTTGCCTTCATTCAGGGCTTTGGTGACATTCTCAAAGAAGTCTACTAGGTTTAATAAGCATGCTCTATCTTTAGCAAAGCCAGATTGGGTCAGGTCAAGAGTTTTAACTTCACCTATGTCTTTGTTGATAAGGTCCATGATGATTCTCTCCATGACCTTGCAAATAATGCTAGTTAGACTTATGGGTTTATTGTTCCCAGAGTTTTTTGATGGACGCCATTTGTCAAAGGAATTACTGTTGCTGTTTTACACTTTGCTGAGACAAAGCTAATACTTAGACTGTGGTTGAAGAGAGTGCCAAGTGGTTCCACTAAGTTCTGTTTTAGGCTATATAATAGGCAGCCTGGCATGTTATCTGGTCTCTTACAGGCTGTGTTTTTGGCCACGGAGAGTGCAGCTATCACATGCTCTTCAGAGATACTAGGTAGAGGACTGGTGACAGATATGCTTTGGTTTATCTATGGGTGGGACAGGGGGTGATGTTTGCACCAAGTCTGTCTGCTAGCAGGTGGGCAATCTCCTCAGGATCAGTATGAGTGGTACCATCTGCTACTACTTTGGTCCAAAGCTGGGCCTTCCCTTTTAGATATCTGATGTAGCTAAAGAATGCCTTATGATGATCCTTAGCTAGGGATGCTAGTTTAGCTTTGTAATTGGCTTTAGGGAACTTTACAAGATGTATAATTTGTGTTTTCAAGCTGTAGAGGGTGTCCTTCCTCTGCTGAGTCAGTTCCCTCTTGTTCTTAGACATTAGTTTCTTCTTCATGTTGCATAACCTATTTATGCTTGATGTCCACCAGGGTGACTTGTTTTTTGTGCGGACCTTGTTTTGATCCGTTCAGATACAGCTGAGTCTATATATTTGTATAGGTGTTCATACAGGGCATTTGTTTACACTTCTGTATTAGATTCATTGTTGACAGTGGTAGTAGGGGTTTTGAAACTATTTATGCCATCGCTAAGGAAGCAATAGTTTGCTATAGAGAAATGTTTAATTCTTTTTGTTCCTAAAGGGGAGACAGGTATGATCGTTACTTTGAACAAGACTGATTTATGATGAGTCATTACTGTGGAGGGCAACACACAGTGGATAGTGCAGAGACTTCCTAAGTTTGTGAGTACTAAGTCTAGGGCATTTGAGCCTCTTGTGGGGGTGCAGACTATCTGTTCCAGAGCATTTGCATTAACAAAGTCCAGGAACCTTAAGGCAAGTGTGTTTGTGCTCATATATGATTCTCAATCGATGGAAGAATAGTTGAAATCACGCATGACCAAGGTGTTTGGTTGTATAGTGAGTGACTCAAGTAGGTCCAGGTAGGCAGAGTGGTTCTCCTGGTTCATGGTGGGGAACTTATAACTAACAATGATATGGAAAGGGGGTTTGCCTACAGTTTGATGGACTTGGAGTACTTCTAGGGAGTGGTACTGTTTGACCAGTCTTGAGGTCTATTTATTTTTAATGAAGATGGATACACCTCCACCTTTGGTTCTTTCATGCTTGTTTTATGGTGTGAACATTTTGAATTCATTGTAGCCTTGCACAGCTGGGATGCTCTTTGTGGCCTTGAACCATGACTCTGTGACTGCACAGACATTGGCGTCTTCCAAGGTAAGGAGTGCTTCCAGTGAATGCAGTTTCTGGTTTGAACTCCTAGCATTAAGCAGCATAACCTTGAGTTTGTCTTTAGTAGATTTTTTTTATATCAGGAATTTTGTTGTTATGACATTACCTAAAAAAAGACAGCATGTGAGAGGCAAGGACTTTTGCCAGTAACCAAAAGCCAATAGGTGACATGTGAAGACCATCTCTGGCAAAGCAGTGTGGTCTGTTGACCATATCTTCCCAGGTTAACAGATACTGGATCCTTCTGGATTGACACCAGAAGCTAAGCAAATTGTTGAAGTCAATTATTTTTTGTTTATATTAAAGCATAATCCTGGGTAAAGGTAGAATGCTTCTTAGGGTTAAGGACATACCTGCCTGGGACACATAATCTTAGAGCTCAGACATATCTCTTTTCATATAGTCCAGTGAGGTATGTCTCACGTCATTCACTCCAACATGAACTATGACAGAGTCATGATATTACTTGTTGAGAGACTTAAGTGTGTGCATGCTCTGATGGATCCTGGCACCTAACAGGCAGCTGACTGTGACCTTCTCCTTGCCCAGCCTGGTGAAAGGGACATCTGTGTGTCACACTATGGAGTCACCTATGACCAAGACATTTGGTTTTGAGGTGTTTTGCCTTAGGGGCTTATTGGCTGAAGCACTGTTGTGTGCATTATTATGTGTAGTGCATTCTGTTGGGTCTGCAATGTGTGCAGTAGGTTTGCGCTTGGGAGGTCTCTGATCTTTAGGTAGGATTCTAGCAAGTACCTCCCTGTATGTGGGTTTATGTGTTGTGAGTTTGTTATGTGCAACAGATGAAGTGTATATGCTGGCAACCTGTTTGATATCTCATTTGTTATGTGAGAGACTTGATTCCAGATTCATAGTATAGATACAAACATGTTTTGGAAGTAACTAGTTGTCAGTATACATGAAGCAATTGCTACATTGCCTCAGGATGCACATGTGAATCAGGCTGGCTGGAGAAATTGTGGGAAACTGTCCATCCATTATGACAGGTATATACTGTAGTAACTAGTGGGGAGTGGGCTAGATGGACCAGGTTTTGCTTTAAGACAAACATTGAGTGTCTATTCTATTCAGGGCTAGGAGTAGAAAACTGTGTCAATGCTTCACAATTCACAACTGAGTTGCTCGCAGAGCAGCAGTGCAATCTCTGAGCATCTCTAGTAAACTGAGCACAAACCTGCACAAACATGATGCTTAAATACAAGTGAAGTTAAATGATTTTAAACAAAGTAACCAAAGGGAAAGCCTAGGACTGGGCCTTATTTCAGCAATCTCCAAATCAGATGGGTCCATAGGTGCACACTTCTGTTACAAAGGTGAAGGGGTCCTTCCAAATGTAAGATGGCTGGTTTTAGTGTTCAAGTGATACCAAACAGTCTAGATTCAGCAGGCCTGAATCTAGCCTATGCTATAAAATGCAGAAGTACTAGAAATTCAAAGTGCATGAAATTGCAGTCACAACAGCAAAACAGTTTAAATAAAGCAGCAATTCTATATAATACTCCCACAAGAGTGTAGAACACAAACCTTCTTAGTGTGAAATAAGTGGTCTAGAACCCAAGTACTTAAAACAGAAAAATACACTTAGAATAACAGGCACAATAAGCCTTCACCAGCAATTCCCAGCTTAGAAGGGTGTAGGCTACACTCTCTTGCCACAAGAGACTAGACCACAGACCTTCCTTAATGTAAAATAACTGGTTAGGAGCCCAAGTGCTTAAAGCAGAACTAAGACACATTTAGAAAAAAAACTGAAACAATACGCCTTCAACCAGCAATTCCCAGCTTAGACGGGTGTAGGCTATCCTCTTCTGCCATAAGAGTTTAGACCACAAATCTTCCTAATGTAAAATAGGGGGTTTGGAGCAGGCATAATAAGTCTTCAACCAACAATTCCCAGCTCAGAAGGGCAATGGCTACCCTCTCCTACCACAAGAGTGTAGACTACAAACTTTCTTAATTTAAAATAACTGGGTTCAAGCCCAAGTGCTTAAACCAGAATCAAGACACTTTTAAAACAACAGACACAATAATCCTTCGACCAGCAATTCCCAACTTAGAAGGATGTAAGCTACCTCTCCTGCCACAAGAGTGTAAGAGTACAAATCTTCTTAATGTAAAACAACTAGCCTGAAGCCCAGGTGCTTAAACCAAAACTAAGAGGCTTAGACTACAAACAAGCAGTAATAAATGGAGCAGAATAAATGCAATTGTTCACTTTTAAGAATAAGCTGCAAAAGCAAAATAAAGTAGTAAAGTAGAAAAAGCACATCTACAGTAAAAGCAGCTGAATAAAGTGCAAATGTTTTTAAGTTAAGTGGGAAGGGAGGAAACAGAAAATAATTCAAGGTTAAGAAACTAAGGAGGTGGGCCTTCCTGACTGAGCTCTCAATACTCAGTAGAATGAGCTGATTAGATGAAACTGGGATTAGTGTCCAAAATCAGAATTACAGTAGGGGCAGGCAGGTCAAAAGCCACCCCACCACGTTTAAGAATGCAACAACAGTTGGTCGGGTAGGTAGGAGAAATAAAACACAGACAGAGAGCAGCAATATTCAGGTGGAGTATAGCAATCTAGCTGGCCAAGCACTCCAGCTAAATAGAGATGCCTCCAAATATTTCTAGCTAAGTGAGTAATGCTATTTCTCAGCTCCTGGCCCATAGACTGGGTGAACTATTCTTGCACTAATGCACTCTCTCAATGATTCCTCGACTTCATTAATTCTAATGCACTGGACCAGCTTGTCTTATCCCCCACAAGGGAGATAACATTCTGGACTTGGTTCTCACCAACATGGGTGACCACTGCACTACTCCCATAGTATGTTCTTCCCTGGTGGGATCAGACCATTGAGCTGTCTCATTCAAAGTTTCTATCCTACCCAACCCCCCAGCTGTAATCAAGCTAAAAAAACTTCTCAAAAGTGACTACAACCTTCTAAGGGAGGGTATCTATAGCTTCACACTACCAACCCCTTCAGAGGATGCAGACAGCTATGCTGAACAGTACACCAATGCAGTATACAAGCACCTGTATAACTGCATGGACTCAGCTATACCAAATAGAGCTAAAACCTGTTCCTCAAGGAAAAACAAACCTCTTTGGTGGACAACCTCTATCTACAGGCTTTACAACAAAAGGAACAAACTGTTCTCCAAGGGTAAAAAGGAACAAATTCCAAATTGGAAAGATTCCTTCCTTAGCTTCAACAAGCAAATTAGATCACTAGTGAAAACATCCAAGGCCAATTATGAATTGAAACTAGCCTCCAAAACTAGGAAAAACCATAAAAGTCTTCTTCAGTTACATCTGTAACCTCCATGGCAAAGCCCAGGTTTGTTCCAAATTAGTACTTAACAGTATCACTTACACTGATCCTGTTGACTTAGCCAACCTGCTAGCAGATAGGTTCAGCACAAACTTCACCCACCTGTCCCCCTGAAAGGCCCTTTCAGCATCCCTGATATTTGTCTCTCACCTCACATCACCATAGATCAAGTGTTGCAGGGCCTATCCAAGGCAAAGAACACAGCTTCCATGGGACCTGATAGTGTCCCAGAATGTATTCTGCACCATATCCAGCAAGAACTGGCTTCACTATTGAGCACCTTATTCAACCACAGGCTAAGTGCAGGCTTCATTCCAGCAGAGTAGAGAACTGCCATTGTCATCCCCTTGTACAAAGGTGGTGCTACTACTGACCCTGGAAACTATCACCCCATTAGTTTGACAAGTCTGATCAGTAGAGTCATGGAGCATATTATTTTGGATCTCATAAACAAGGACATAGGCAATCTCCAAGCATTTGACCCGAACCAGTTTGGATTCATCAAAGGCAGATCATGCCTGTTGAACCTGGTTGACTTCTTTGAGACTGTCACCAAGGCCCTTTATGAGGGAAGTCAGAGCATACAGCTTACCTTCACTTGTCCAAGGCCTTTGACACAATTCCCCACTCTGGCATCATCGAATAGTGAACACAACTTAGAGTAAATCCCTATCTCATCAGATGTGTGGCCAACTGGCTCACTGACAGGAACCTCAAAGTCAAAATGGGCACCTCCACCTCTGATAGCAGACCTGTCACTAGTGGAGTTCCCCAGGGATCTGTCCTGGGACCTCGATTGTTTGGCATCTATTTCTCAGAGGTCCAGATAAAGACAAAAAGCCTGTGGCTAACAAAGTTTGCAGATGACTGTAAGTTGGGTGCTGTCATTGACTCCCCAAATGATGTTAACATACTGCAAGAAGGTTTCACAGCAACTAATGACCAGTGACAAAGTCATGACCTCAAGCTAAATGCAAAAAATGTATCATCATACAATCGGCGAAAACACGACCCTTACTGATTATCACATCAAAGGCAGCCCCCTAAGCACACAACCTGTGGTAAGAGATTTGGGCACTCAGGTTGATAACAACCTCACATTTGACCATCATGTAGCGGCAGTTGTTAGAAAAGCCTTTTACTTGGTTCATCTCATAAGTAAAGGGATTGTATCCAGAGAAAAGGAGGTTATTACCTCTCTATACTCCTCCCTCATTAGACAAATAATTGAGTAGAACACCCTGTTTGGGATGTACCTCTCCAAACATCTGCACCAACTGGAAAGGCCAATGAAATACCTCACAAAGAGAATCCATGGCCTCCAACACCTGTCCTATGCAAACAGGTGCAAATCACTATCACTGTACGTGGTATCATACAGATTGCTCGGGACGATCTGTGTCTTGCCTACAAGGCAATCTCAGAGCCTGCCCTACTAGAGATGCTCCATATCCATAAGTCTAACTCCTCACACACTACTGGCTCAAAAGGCCTGAATCTAATATGTGACATCAACAAAACCTGCTGGAGAGACAGGTTTGTCCCTCAGGGGCTGCCCTGTCTCCAGAATGGACTCCCTATACACATCAAACAAATCACCTCACTGACCCTTTTCTAGCATAACCTTGATGAACGGATGGGTAACCACAAATTTGTCCCAGGGTTCTACCTGTGTCCCTCATTGACAGGGGAGACAGGTGCTGACTGAGGTTTCGTTTTGGGTATAAACTCTTGGCTAGGCTTCTAAGAAACAGACAGTATGTGAGAGAAGTACTTACACAATGACACTGGAGGCTATACCCTTTCATACAAGGGTACATGAGGTTTTCAAAACCATCTACCTAACAACCACCTTGCATATCACACAGCACACACATAGACTAACATATTCTAAGGCAATCTTCCTAAAAACAAAGATTGCCTAGACAGTCTGTTGGCAAAGCTATGCCTCAGCAAGCCCAAAGGCACTCAGAAAAAAGAACACCTAAAAGTGCACATATAGTCATACTCAATAGAGCCCAAACTTTGAGCCTCTAAGGCAAGCAAGCACACTTCCCAGGCCCTCTTTATAGGGGACTCCATTGTAAGACATAATGATGTCCCTCTAAACAGGCTGTATAAGGAGAAGATAACAGTTAGGTGCTTATCTAGCACCAGTATCCACCAAATCACAAATGCATTCAAGTCATTTCACAGCAAGTACCAGTATGATTCTATCATAGTCCTTGTAGGTGTAAATGACCTGAGATGTATCTCTCTAGACTACATGGAGAGACACATTATGAAGCTCTCAAACTATGAGTCTCAGGCTGGTATGAGCCTAGAATTGAGCATCATATTACCATCTCCGAGGATGGTGTCACAGTATGAGAAAAATATGATTGATTTTAAAAATTGGATGCCTTTCTGCTGTCATTTTAAGGGGATCCAATATTTATCAGCTATGGAGAACATGGTTAATAGGCTGTTTTGCTTCACCAAGGATGGTCTGCACCTGTCCCCTCAAGGCTTTTGAATACTGGCTAAAACTTTATCCATTCTCATAGTACCTTTTCTAGTCAATGCCAAATTGTCAAACTTACTGATGTAGCAAAATCAACTCAACTGAACTTCAAGGCATTATTCTCAATGCTATGAGCCTAAATAAAAAAAAAGAAAAAAATACATTCCCTCCAAGCCCACATCCCACTTGACAACCTAGATATCTGTGCAGGTATTGAGGCATGGTTTAAAGTGGCAGACACTACCTGTGAATGTCAATGTTTCAATGTCTTCTACACTTTTAAACTGGTAACAGCACAGACAAGGGCTAAAGGTGCAGATGTCGTGACATACATCAGTAACAAGGATACCTCTAGTTTGTTCAAACAGAATGACATACTGAGGCTACTCCACATGTATATCACCATAGACAAAATCCCATACAATATCCTAGCCAACTATAGGTCACCATCAATGTCCCAAGAAGCTCACAATGCATACTCGAACCTACTGTAGACACTTGCCATCCAACCTAACACCCTATTCATGGAAGAATTTAACTACCCCTCTATAGAATGAAAACCCTACATTGTCTCAAATCTTTAGGCACAGAGATTTCTGGACTTTGGAAGTACAAAAACCCTTGCCCAAATATGAAAACAGCTACTAGAGGCTACAAAATACTGGACTTTGTACTCATAAATATGGGAGAATGCTACATCTTCCCAATGTCTCCATACCATAAGGCTGTCTTCTTCAAAATCAAAAGCAAGTTTGCAGCCCCAGTAAAACCATTAACGGTTAGGAACTATTCTGTGGCAAACTACCTTTCATTATGTGATGGTTTGCCAAAATTCAGTGCCCCTCCAAATCCCAAGAACACAGCAGCCTGCACTCTCAGGAACTCTGAACAACCACATCAATAACTGCATAGAGGCTACTGTACCTACCTTAAGTAAACAAAGACCTATCCACTGAAGCAAACTACCTTAGTAGCATCCCAAATTAAACAGGATATACAGTAAAAGGAAAAATATGGCAAAAATCAGGAAGGGTAATTCCCATAAAAATTAAAACTCTCTCATCAAGCTAAATATGCAAACAAGAGGGCTAATTATGTCAAATTCAACTTTGAAGTTAAGATGGCCTCCTGGGTAAAGGATAACCATAAAGCCTTCTTCAGCTTTATCACAAACCTCAAGGGCAGCACAGAGAAATGTACTAACTGCTGGTTAATTGTGCAACTTCCACATTGCCTGGCAATATAGCAAGCCTCTTAGTGGACAAATTCAGTTTCAATATTACTCTCCTCTCACCTCAACCACCCCCCAAGAAATACCCTCAAACATGACCTTCAAATTATAACTAGGGAGCATGTACTATCTGCACTAGCTAAAGCCAAGAACACGGCCTCAATGGGCCCTGATAACATCCCAGGAGTTTTCCTGAGCAGTCTAAAATACAACTTAATAGGACCCCTGGTTTCATTATTTAATTATAGTTTTAAAAGAGGCTTTAGCACCACTTGAATGGAGGACTGTGTTGGTCTTACCTCTTCATCAGGGAGGACCTTCAACAGATCCAGGAAACTACAGGCCCATTAGTCTGACTAGTCGTATTTGCAAAGCCATGGAAGGAATTATTACAGAAATTATCAACAAGGACATAGAAGACCTCCAGACTTTGGCTCCATCTCAGTTTGGCTTTGTCAAAGAAGGTCATGCTTAATGAACCTCATCAACTTCTTTAAAAAGGTCACTAAGGCAATGGATGAGGGGAAAGTAATGCAAACTGTCTACCTAAACCTGGCTAAAGCATTTGATGCAATACCCCACTAGAGCATTATCAACAAACTTACGGACCTAGGCATAAACCCTTTTACAACATGCTGGATAGCTAGCTGGCTTACAGATAGGACCCAAGATGCTAGGACTGATGATACCATCTCCACAAAGAGAGGTCAAAGGCAATGGCAGCTAAGACCTCTGCCTGACCAAGTTCACAGAGGATTGCAAACTGGGAGCAGTCATTGAATCCCCCCAAGATGAGAACACCTTTTAGAAAAGTCTATCACAGACAAATACTTTGTGCCAGAGACATGGCTTAGAACTCAATGACAAGAAATGCATTATAGTACCTTTTGGGAAGTCAGCCACCCTGACTAACTGCATCATCAATAAAACACTGCTGAAAGTTGATTCACTAGTCAGGGATAAGGGAAGTCATGTAGGTAGTAACCTAGCTTTCAACCAATATGTGTCCAGGGTAGTAAGAAAATCATTTTATGTTGCTCAACTTATAAGTAAGGGTATTGCATCTAGTCCAAGAGAGATCATGTTACCACTGTACTCAGCCCTTATCAGATGCCTTTGGTATGTACCTGACAAGGCATATGCAGCAACTGGAACATCTACAAAGGTTCTTTACAAAAAAGTAGTCAGAAAAATGTCCTGTGCTGATTTCCTCAAAGCCCTGCCTCTTTACTTTGTATCATACAAACTACTGAGTGATGATCTTTGCCTGGCATACAAGGCATCCCTGGACCCTGTTTTGATGAACCTTTTGCTCATCCACAAAGCAAACAGCATCAGAACTACTGGATCAAAAGACAAAATATTTGCTTGCAACATAAATAGTACATGTTGGGGAGAGAGAGATATGTTTCTTAGAAAATTCTCATTCTGTGGTATAGGCTCCTCATCCATGTGAAGTAGAGTTCCTCCCTAACTTTATTTAAATGCAACTTGAACCAATGAAAGGGTAATCAGAAAATCACCCCTGGTCTGGCCCCAATGTGCCTGATGGACAGAAACAGACAATAAAACACTGCTATATAAATCAAATGTGTGGGTCACATATGGGGTGCACAGCTAGGCTTATAAGAGCCCCTAGTAGTTGTTAGCCTAGTATACATATATGAGCCTATAAATGTGCACTGGCACCCCTGCACCATTAAAGTTTGGAGAGAGAAATGACTGTAGTAGCTACTCATAAGTCCTTGTAAAAATAGAACCAACAGGAAAGGGAGGGATATCAAGCATTTCAGGTGGGCAGTATTGCTGCATTGCTTCCATGGTAACATACAATTTTACCCTGGTGTCAACAGCACAAATCTGACGGCATGGTATGTCCTGAGAATTCAGACCATCCAAAAGGCCTGCAAATGATGGTCTCAAGCTGTGTGTGTGTGTGTGTGTGTGTGTGTGTGTGTGTGTGTGTGTGTACGTGCATGTGCATGTGTGTGTGTGTGTGTGTGTGTGTGTGTGTGCGTGTGTGTGCGTGTGTGTGCGTGTGTGTGTGTGTGTGTGTGTGTGTAGGGGGGGTGATCATGTGTTATATAATAATGGTGGCTTCCCATGAAATAAGTGTAAAACCATGTGTTTTGATGTACATAATGTCACTGTGAAAGTTACTGTTAATATTATGTATTCTGCGGTGGCTATTGAGCAAAACACCCCGTAGGTGCAACCTCGGTATTTCATAGGGACATACAGACAAAAAGAGAGATTGAGAAACTGTAATAAAGAAAGAGCAAGCTTCCAGATGAATCAGGAAGAGTTTGAGAGCATGCACCAGAGTACTGACTCTGCAGTGGATAGGACAGATGTTTGCTAACCAGAGGAGAGTAATGAAACTCTTTCCATCCAATATGAAAATAAAGATTACTATGGGTGATATTCATAGTCCTCAGGTTCGCAAATGAGTAGTGGTTATTCATTGAAGGCATATTTTCACCTCTATGCAAATACACTAATCCCAAGTTCTGTGTGATGAGTAAGAAAAATGCAAAGGTGTTTTAAAAAAAATGCCCATTTGTGACAAGAGAGTAAAGTAGCTGAAGTTAATCCTTTAAGTATGTGAAAATGTAAGCACCTGTATCCTTTCTTATGTTTTCAGATATTGTGAATGAATGCTGCTATGATTAAGCACACTTGAGGTATTTAATGTAAGCAGCACAGCTTTCTTATATTAACTTTTAAAAAATATAAAGTGGATATCCTTATGTGGACACCCTGTTGGATTCTGCAAAGAGTGGGAAGAAGGCATTACACATGGAACTGCTGGTAGTGGCAAGTTTGGTTTTTCCAAACTGCTTTCTCTCTCACTCACTCACCCACACACACACACACACACATGTATATATATATATATATATATATATATATATATATATATATATACAGAGAGAGAGAGAGAGAGAGAGAGTTATGTGTATATATTTTTTAAGGAATACAGTCACCTTTCATTTCCATGCTGAGTAAAATTCCAGCATGAAATCATTACTTCTTAAGTTGCTTAGATATGTTTCTGTTTTTTTATTTTACTATTGCTATCTTTATTTGAACAAGAAACCTGGATGTCATGCCTTAATCATTTATTATGCCTACCTTTTTGCAGTATTGCATCAGCAGAAATCATTTTTTATTTTCATATGTTTTTCTTTTCTTCTTGTTTGTGTGATTATGAACCTATGTAAACTACTAAGTGATTTGAGGTGATGAGGTGTGCCATAATCTGCAGGATGGGCATGGGTTATGGTACATGATTATGCAAACTCAAGTGTATCAAACTCAATTATCCTTTTTTGAATCATAGGGACCTTAGAGAATTACTAGGGTTGTTTGCACATTCTTACAGACAGCTGAGGTCTGCACAGCTGTCTGTAGCAAGTTCATAATGACCTGATGTCTGGTTACATGGATTTTTTTGACTTACATATTTACGTGTTACTGCGATTCACAGAGATAAGTAAAACTAAGCCTAATTTTCATACAAATGTCCTAGATCACAGTAGGGAAAAAAAAAAAAAAACAATAGTCTTTGCATACATTGCATGTAAATGACCCTGAATTTTTGCGAATAGCTCTAAGACCACCATATTAACTTGTGATCACTTCAGACATGTGGCAAATGGTTTAGGAAAACAAAAAAAATAATCAAGTAAAAAATAAACAGCAAAGATACTCAAAATCATTAGGAAGTAGTTCATATCGATGCTAAATAATAGTGTTTACTAGGAGTTTCTGAAGCCAGATGCTCATGATTTATGCAAATACTGATGAAATTAATGGAAATTCCGGACAGCAGCCTTAGAAATGTTTATGGAAGTAGTCCTAACAGGAATGTGAAAGATATTTTGGAAATTAATTTTGCTGGCATTTACTGTTTATGTTACACAGGAAAAAAGTACACACTTTGAAGTGATTGTCATCCGATGTACTGCGTTTTCAGGAGTGTACTGTTGTGTCAAGATGCATGCTGATTTACTGGGGTGATTTCTAACTGTCACTTCTGATTGAGAAATACAGTATAAATGCAAGAATGTGACAGGTAAAATATACAAGTCTGTTAACAAAGTGCTTCAATAGTAGTATGAATGGGTTGATGATGCACATATTACTACAACACAACTTTAACTTTCTGGTCTGGGGCTTTTCATTTGTATATGAATATGGCTGTTTTGTACTGACATCTACAATTTGTTTTTGATGAAAGCAGGCATGCTTTCATTACTGTGTTGTTTTGGTGATTAGTGGATCAAAAGTTTCAGTGTATGACTTTGGCATTTTATTTTATGTGCATTCATGATGCTGCAGCAGGGATACAGGAAGAGAATGGACAATTTTAGCCATGAGAAGAGCTACATCGTTATGTGTGTACAATGCCAATACATTTTAAAGCCTGTGTTTACCTGTGAACCCCCCATTGGCCTACTTTACATGGCCTGCTAATGACATCAAACTTAGATATACCATTAGACAATCTGCAAGCACATAAGATCTGTGGCGCATGTGATAAGTACGTAGCACTATAATGTATACAGCTCAAGATGTAGGGGTTCGAATTCTAGCAATGGTAACTCAGTGGGTGTGTGTAACTATATCCCCTGCAGTGGTGTATATGTCTTGACTATGTGTGTGCAATGCCAGTACATTTTAAGGCCTGTTCCACCCTGTTAACCCCCCTACTGGATTACTTTACAGAGCTTGCTGCTTTCATTCACCTTAGATGCACTGTTAGAAATTCTCCAAGCCCATAAGCTCCGTGGCACATACAGTAAGTATGTAGCACTATAGTACATAGAACTAGCTAGGTAAGGTATCTAACCTCACAACTGGCAAGTGTGTGTGTGTGTGTGTGTGTGTGTGTGTGTGTGTGTGTGTGTGTGTGTGTGTGTGTGTGTGTGGCATATCCCCTGTAGCTACCTTGTGTGCATGTTAGTTATACCATTTTGAGGGCCTGTTCTGCCCTGTTAATCGCCCCATTGGATTACTTTACAGAGCCCACTGCTGTCATTTACCTTAGATGCACAGTTAGACACTTTCCAGGCACTTGAGTTTCCTGTTACATGTGATAAGTATGTAGCACTATAGTCCATACAATTGGATAAGTAGGGGTTCTAATCTTGCAACTGGTAATTCTGTGTGTGTGTGTGTGTGTGTGTGTGTGTGTGTGTGTGTGTGTGTGTGTGTGTGTGTGTGTGTGTGTGTATGAGTGAGGCATATCCCCTATAGTAATGTACCTGCCTTGTGGGTGCAATGGTTATGCCATTTTGAGAGCCTGTTCCACCCTGTTAATCCCCCACTGGATTACTTTACAGGGCCTGCTGCTGTCATTCACCTGAGATGCACCGTTAGACAATCTCCAGGCACATAAGATCTGTGGTGCATGTGATAAGTACATAGCAGTATACTACATACAACTAGATAGGTAGAAGTTCTAATCTCACAACTAGCAACTCTGTGTGTGACGTATATCCTCTGTAGCAGTGTGGCTGCTTTGTGTGTGTGATTGTTATACCATTTGAGGGCCTGTTCCACCCTGTTAATCTCTCCACTGGATTACTATACAGAGCCTGCTGCTGTCATTCAACTTAGATGCACCATTAGACACAGTCCAGGCACATAAGCTCCATGGTGCATGCAATAACTACATAGCCCTGTAATATATACAACTAGATAGATAGGGATTCTAATCTCACAACTGGCAACTTTGTGTGTGTGTGTGTGTGTGTGTGTGTGTGTGTGTGTGTGTGTGTGTGTGTGTGTGTGTGTGTGCGTGAGTGAGTGAAGCATATCCCCTGTAGCAGTGTGGCTGTCTTGTGTGTACAATGGTTATACCAACTGAAGGGCCTATTCTACCTTGCTAATCCCCCCATCAGATTACTTTACAGGGCTTGCTACTGTCATTCACCTTAGATGCACCATTAGACACTCTCCAGGCACATAAGCTCCATGATGCATTCAATATGCACATAGTGCTGTAGTGCATATACCTAGATAGGTAGGGGTTATATTCCTATAACAAGGAACATTGTGAGTTTATGCATGTGTGAATGCATATCCCCTTACAGCAGCATGGCTGTAATAGGCATACCATTATACCTCTCAACCCCTTAGAGCAATAAATCTGGATAAAGTCATACAGAAAAGTGGGACAAAGACCAAATAATATGGGCAATTTTTAAATGTCGTTCTTGCAAACATAGAAAGTTGATAGCATAACAGGTTGTGCATTACCATGCATTTTTGGAAGGGTATGAAGTCTGAAAATAAAATATCTGTCATTATTGCATAACTTCAGTCTTTAATGATTTGCCATTAATTTGCCAGAAAATCACAATGGTACGAAAAATGGACCAAAAATATGTGGCAAGCATCAGGACACTCTGCAGAAATCTGTACAGGTGAGAGCTATGGCTACCACCTGTCCCACCCTGTAGGCTGCAGTCCATGTTTAGCCAGGTGTGACCTGTAAAAACAACTCAAACAATATAGAGGTCCCAAGAGTGTAGGACAACAAACATGTCCTAAAATTGTATAATAGTTGCATAAAGCAGTTATGTTACATCAGAAAGAATTTAATGTTATGAGAAATAGCATAAGCTACAGAAAGTGACAAAAATAAGCTGTCTTATTGGAAGACCAAGAGAAGTTCTGTCCATTGCACTTGCCATGGGTATTGTCATGCCAACTCTCACAATACTACAAGAAGTGTCCCACACTGCACATTTCAAAAGGTGGCAACCCTACTCTGTTGCCTATGTCTGTGAAATATGTAGACATGCAGAGGCCCTGTGAGTAGCTGCTGCCCCCAATGACCCACATGTATCTAGGCATGAATGCTAACTGCCACCCCCCATATTTGGAAGTACTGCCTAAGGCTGTGGTGATTGTAAGTTGTGTGCTGCGTGTCATTGACCTACCAACTGATGTTAACACAGTGCAATGGGGTCTTACATCAGGTATAGAATGGTGGCAAAGTCCTGGCCTCAAGCTGAATGGAGAAAACAGTACCATCATACCATATGGCAAGGACATGGTCCCACTATTTCCCACATCAATGGCAACCCTATAAATACACAACCTGCATTGAGAGACCTGGGCACTCCGTTTGATAACACCGTTGCATTCAGCCATCAAGTAGCAGCAGTGGTCAGAAAAGCCTTGTATGCGGTTCACCACATAGGTAAAGGGAGTGCATCCAGATAAAAGGTGGACATTACCTTTGCATAGTCCTCAGTCAGTACAACAATAATGTAGTACCATGGCCCATTTGGTATGTACCTATCCAGACATCTGCAGCAACTGGAAAGGCCATTGGAATACCCACAAAGGTAATCCATGGCCTCCAACATCTGTTCCATGCAGACAGCCTCAAATTAGTAGTGCCTCATTTGGTATTGGACAGGTTTCCCACAGGTGGGCAGTGGCGTGCCTAGATGGCAATGTTGTGCCCAGCCCTTCCACAGCTAGTCCATATGTGTGAGTCTAACTCTTTGCACATTACCAGCGCAACAGGCCTGAATCTAATATGCAACATCAACAAAACCTGATGGAGAGACAGGTGTGTTTCCCAGAGGCTGTCCTCTCTCAGGAATGCACTTCCCAGACATGTAAAACAAAGTACCATGCAAATGCTCATCAAGTGCAGCCATGATGAGTGGATAGGAAACCATAAATATATCCCAGGGGCTGCATCTGTATCCCTCAATGACAGGGGCAACATGTGCAGATTTATGATTATGTCAGGGATAACGTAATGGCTAGGCTTGTAAGGGACCCAGAGCCATTACCCTACTAACCTTCTATGATCCTATGAACCTGTGATCCTACTGAAATCCCAGGTGACATCTATCAGGAGTAGCATGCTGTGTCAAGGGGTATGCATGCAAGATTACGCTGTCCACCCCCATTGTCCCCCACACACAGTTATACAAATACACACCTAGGTAACCATGCACATATACAGCCATACCTTGGTGATGTCACATTTCTGCATTGCCACTATGCCATTGTGAGCTGCTGTATTAGCAATAGGTCTCCACAGTGTAGACACACAGGCACCTGGAACAGAAACTGAATAAGGTCTTGGAGACAACAGTCAATCAGCAATGCTAACAGCAATACAGCATCATGGCACAAAGATACCAACACTTTGATGTGTCCACATGACAATTGCCAGCAGACAGCACCTTACAGGGCATAAAAGGACTGCACTACAAAATGCCATTAAGTGTACTATATTCATCCTGTGTATCAGACACATATTAGCATGTCCCTCCATCGATGCTATGGATGACAGGGATGTGGCACAGGTATCAGCATATGCACAGAATGTGGTGTGGTGTTGCCAAAGGCCTAAGCTGTGCCAAACAGTTGACATTGTGTGTGTGTGTGTGTGTGTGTGTGTGTGTGTGTGTGTGTGTGTGTGTGTGTGTGTGTGTGTGTGTGTGTGTTTGGAGGGGTGCTGGACAGCTGGGCCATGGACAGGAGCTGTGTGTGTCTGGTGTTGACCTGCATGTTAACGTGATGTGTGAGTGTGTGCATGTGCCAGCCCTACATGAGTGTATGTTGGACAGCTATGGACCGTACATGGCAGAATGTACAGTTCACCATCTCTGGCCATGAACACAGGAACTAGTTCTGCCAGAAGTGGCACTGGCAACACCATGCCCAGGACCACATGCAGTACAACTTTCTGACAGTGACTGGTGTCTGCTGGTTCCATGTCCCTCATGGGGCCACCCAGGACCACATGCCCATGGCCTGCCACGTTGTGGTGTGGACATCACCCTCCCTTCAGTAGTGCTGGTGGTACTGTCACTATGGGAATGTGACTGTGCATAGCTACGTAGGCTCTAAGCTGATGTTGTTGCTAACCTGCATCCACCTGTCTGACGCCCTACTTCTACTACATTTTCAAGCACAGACATTGCACGGTTAAGGACTGACAAGGTCTCACCCCATCATCTATCCACTCCATCATCAAAATGACATAAAGCATCACCAATGCTATGGATGGAGTTATGCATGCCAGGCAATGTGTCATCCAAGACCCTGAGCATCTGCTGGTGTACCATTCCCAATGTGCCTGTGCCTCCATGATGGGCCAAAATATGCATCGGGGTGACAGGTGCTGGATGGGCAGCAGTCCTGATTCGAGCACCCCTGTTGATCTGCCTATGTGGGACCTCACCGGTTCTCTGGCTATGGTTAGTGTCTACAGTCACAGAGGCCATAGTTGACACACACTCCTGTTCAGTGCCACCAACCTCTGACTGTTCAATATTTGTGGCAGCTGGGGACTGGCATGTGTGGGCATACTGACTGTGTACAGGGACATTGGGTGAGGAAGTGGGATGTCAACCAATGGTACAGATTCAGCCCCCAACAATCCCAACTTTGCCTCACTATGGCCACTATCATCATGAGTCCAATGAGACACTGACATCAGGTTGTGAGGTGGACACACTCCAACCCCCATGGTCACCTGTGAGTGGAAGACAACATAACTACATTACTTCCTGCACTATAACACACACACACATACATACAGGTGAGTTGCCACAAATGCATTAGACAGACCATATCTTATGACTGATGCCATGAAAAACACACAAGCAGACCACAACAGGCACACACAAGACAGGCCCTTAACAACATGCAGTACAGCTACATCCATTTAATGTTGCTAGTACTATACACCTATGAGATAAGTGACATGTCAGTGTATATGACGGACCTTCACCTAAAACACAGTGCACCTGTTTCTACAATAGACTGCCTACACCTTCACAAAAATATGTGCTAATATGTTACAGCACCTGCAAATATGCTACTGTGATTACTGATGTAATGCATTGCAATACACCCCTCCACAAGTGAACATGCACGTATTGCAATATGGCTAAGCTTAACAGTTGTGTCCACTGCAAACTGGAAGCCCTTAACATGCCTAGGGTATAGATGAGCCATAAGAAAACAGTTCCACACTCACCACCAACAGGATGATGGACCCCAGCCACACCAGAGGTACGTAGGGATTTGTGGAGGAGAGGTACTGTCACCAAATACAAATGTGGCACTGGTACAAGTTAATATGTACATATATCAACATGTACTTTACAAACTATGATACTACCCACATTGCTGACATTCACAATATGTGTGCATAAGTGTGCATTACAAACACCCCCCCCCCACAAATGCAGATTGACCTGACATATGTACACAGGTATGCAGAGGCTGCCACTATGAACGCTACAGTATAAATGTGATGACAACTGGAGACTTACCTGGATGCTCCTTGGCTGTAGAAGTTGTGCCACCCACCTCCATGACATATGGTGTGATCAATTGTTGTGAGCTGCTGGCTGAACCCAGGTTTGCCAGGAACTCCTCTGTGGCCAAGAGTGGTTGTTGTGTAGTGGGCCATCCATTGGTGCCACCACTGTCCCTGGCCACAGCTGTGGCTCTTTGTCATGCTTAATGTATCATATCAATGGCACGATGTCAGACCTGCTCATAGATCCTGTCTTGGTGGCCCACATGATTAACTGATGCCACGAGGTCTGCCCACAGTGCAGCACATTCTTGCTAGCATGGTGACTCCTTGACAACAGGACCTGGTGATGGAGTCTTAGGGCATCAATTATGGCATCAGTCTCTGCTTCTGAGAAAGGTGGATTTCTATGGCAGGATATCTCTCCTGAAAGACATGAAGAGAGGATCACATCACATGACCACATAAATTTCTCACCATTATGTATACACCCTGCAGATCCACATTTGCCAGCACTATCCACTGCTAACTCCCACATCATACCTCACCATCTATCACCACAGTATGGATGTGGCTATCAGCAGCATAGTGGCAATACATCATGCATTGCCCTCCTAATCTTGATGTTTCCTGCTACTAGCTGCATGTCCTATAAGGTGTTCAAATGCATGTTCCTGTTACACCTATTACTGCATGTTCATAGCCTGCCTACATTGTATGCAGTGGTGTCAGCATCCTAATGTTGTAGTAAGTACCTGGGCTGTAGTCCCACTCCTTAAGTTTCCCTGGCCTTCCTCCCCTCAGATTCTGGAATATATGGGTGGACAATGTCCTACACTTCCCCTGTCAGTCTGGTTGATATGGGTATCTTGGCACAGTGTAGCACCTGCCTCATGTACAGGGATGGACAACCATCTGCAAACATCACCAAGGAACACACTGTGTGAGAGATGCAATGACATTAGGAACCTACAGTCCATGCTCTCTCCCTGTCAAGCCCACATATCTGTCCCTGAACAGGTTGTCAACACAATCAATACACCTCACACAATACCCACACCTACACAACACAGACACATATGCAAAGATCCTCAACATACACATCCACAAACAAAGGAGACCTCCAAGGCAAAGCCCCATGTGAATGCCACAGCCCTACACAGCACATACCACACATAGCCATACACCTGTGTCCCACAGCCATGAAGGTGTCACCACATATCAAACAAATTACACATCGGAGACTACATTGTGAGACACACTATTTTGCTCTCACCAGGCTGTATATATGGATGGTCACAGTTACTTTTGTGTCAGGTGACAGAATCCACCATATTGCATATGCACTGCTGTCTCTCACTAACAGATACTGTCATTAGTCTGTCATAGCCCATGTTGGCAGGCCTGACCTGAGATGTACCTCCATGGACTATATGCAGTGAGACATGAGTGAGCACACTGATTATGTGTCACAGGCAGGTATGTCCCTAGCCTTATGCAGCATTCTTCTGTTATCCAGACTGATTCCACAATACAGTCAGGAAATGATTGACCTTAACATGTGGCCTGTTATCTTGTGATATTCCAGAGGGTTCCAGTACCTGAGAAGCTGGGATGATATGGTCAACAGACCACATTTCTTTGCCAGAGATGGCCTCCATCTGTCTCAATTGGCCTTCACGCATCTGGCAATGGTTCTCACCACCCCCATAGTGCCTTCATTAGGAAAAGTGATGAGGTTATTACTACCAACATATAACTGTCAGTGTAGCAGACATTGAAGGTCATGCTGCTAAATGCTAGGAGTCTACACGTGACTCTGCCCTGAGTGTAAGCATTCTTAACCCTGGGAAATGTTGATATCTGAGCAGTCACAGACACATAGTTCAAAGCTGCAGAGAGCACCCCAGCATTACCTGGTCAACCATCCTATCATACAATCAGACCCCAAAGTGTGGGCAGTAATGCCATGGGGCATGGGGTTTTAGTATATATGAGACACACACACACCTCCACACTGTACAGGCAGTAAGATGCACAGGGGACACTGCAGGGGAAGTTCACCATTGTCAGCACACCTATTCAAACCATAGCTATCTACCGGCCAGCACATGTGACCAGGAAGCCCATTCTGCCTATATGGACCTCATCAACTATAGCAGGATTTGGGTTTGTACCCTGATCTTGGGTTACTTGAAAGATCCAAACATACATTGGAAGACATACCCATGCCAGCACACATATGGCCAGAGAGCCATCAACGCTGTAATTACAAACACCTTGGTGCAGCTAGGGGCTATCCCAACATGAGGTGTGTTGGAGATGAAATTACACAAAATGGGTACAACTGCAACATCCATACAGTGTCGCCCTCCATGACAATGCAACCATCATGTGGTCATGTGTGCAGTCACTATCTCCGACAATATCCATCTAGCTAGGGTCAGACATACATACACCTTGAAGGTGGAATACAGCCTCCTGTGGGGTGATAAATACAGCTTCATAGCCCTCAACCTTTCTGCAGGAACTGTCATCAATATCCAGACATACAGACAAGCGCTATATGTGCATTTGTATAGATGCATGGAGTCAGGTATACCTGACAAGGCTACATCATCCTCTGCAAGGATAGGTACACCTGTCTGGTGGACATCTGCAAGAAATAATGTCTATAACAGGGATGACATACTGCCATCTGAGACAAAGTAGGAGCAGGTGCCCATTTTGGAGCAATGTCTCCTTAGCGTGAACAAGCAAATGGGATCACTCCTGGAAAGCTGCACAGCAAACACACAGCCCACATTGTCGACATCCACTACAGACAATCATCTCCCCTTCGGCACATATGTCTGCAACATCAAAGGAAGAACTTGAATCTGCTCACTTGTGGTGGACAAGGACACCACCTATACCAGTGCTGTAGGTCTAGCATACTTGATGCCTGACAGAGTCAGTGTAGACTTCGTCCCCTGTCCCCCCATCAGTACATCAGGATGTTCCCTGTATCTGCCCCCTTCTTCTATATGCAGTGAACAGGTCACCACTGCCATGTGAAAGTCATGGTACACAGCCGCCATGGGAGCCTATCACATCAGAAGATGCATCCTACATGACCCCAAGCATGACCGTGAAACACCATAAGGCACTGTATTCAAAGGACACCTGACTACTGCCTTTGTCCCAGCCATGTGAAGGACAACCAGTGTAACCCTTTGCACTAAGGTGGACCATCCACCAGTGTGTCACATTATACACCCATCAACCTAACTTGAGTGATCTGCAAGGCCATAGCACAGTTTATAGTGAACTCTCTAACAAGGACATTGGTGACCTCCACACACTCCATCAAACACAATTTGGCTTTGTCAAGGAAGGGATCATGTCTGTTACACTCAGTTGACCTCTTTGACACAGTCACCAAAGTCATGCAGGGAGGGAGGTGAGAGTGCACACTGCCTACCTTGACCTGGACAAAGACTTTGACAGTATAACCCACTTGGCTATTATAGATATACACTACCAAGTATGCATCACATCATATGTTACCAGC
Source organism: Protopterus annectens (assembly GCF_019279795.1). Lineage (NCBI taxonomy): Eukaryota > Metazoa > Chordata > Ceratodontiformes > Protopteridae > Protopterus > Protopterus annectens. Next base: position 136,550,965 of record NC_056729.1, read on the forward strand.
GGGGTAGTACACTAGCACACTGCCATTACCCATCTAAGCCACATAAGGGAATACACCTCAAGTGGTTGACCCATGACTAGCAATGCCACTTGGTGTTCTGTGTATGGGCCTCTGTTATGTGTGATGTACACTTCTGATGTGCAGGACACACCCATTGGGCTATGGGTGACCATGTTTGCAGATGACTGCATGCTGTGTTGTCACCAGATTCTCTATAATGTGGACACCTGCCTAGAAGGGTCTCACACAGAGACATGATGGGTGCCAGAAAAACGTCCTCAGGCTACATACCAGGAAATGCAGTGTCAACCCCTTTGGAGAGAGAGTGATGTCCTCACATATTATCACAGTACTAATAATATCCTAGGCACGCAAGCAGTAGTAAGGGATCTGTGCATACAGGTTGATGGCAACATGACAGTTCACCACCATGTTGATTCCATTGTAAGATAAACCTTCTACATGGCCTACCTCATACATAAGGGTATGTCATCCAGGGACATGGGGTCATAACATCCCTGTATTCCCCCCAATAAGACCCATCATTGAGTATAATGCCCTGCTCATCATTCACCTCACACAGCATATGCAGCAACTGGGGACATCACAGAGGTTCCCCACCAGGGAATATCAGGGCCTCAAACATCTACCTTATGCACATAGGCTATAAGCCCATCCCTCTACCCAGTTTCATACATACTCCTCAGAGGTGACCTATGCCTGGCATACAAGGCAATCATGGACTCCACTTTGTTGGGACTGCTGCACAAGTGCAACTGTAGCTTCACCCTATTAAGCCACACACACATGCCCTCAACCTGGTGTGTGACATCATCTGGGCTTGTTGGCAGCACAGATGAGTGTCCCACACACTCACCCAGCTTTGCAATGGACACCCTTTCCACATCAGGCAAGGTAGCTGTTTACACCTTTGTAAGTAGAACCTGGGTAATTGGATGGTTAACAGCACATACACCCTTGAGATACCACCTGTGTCCCTGTTGGATTGTGGCATCAGGTATCTGCATTGCATACACATGCACATGGGCTAATATCTGGCCTAAGCTTATGGGGGCTCAGGGCCCATAGCCTAGTAACCTCATATGATCCTAAGTATATCAGTTATGGCCTAAGTGCTGTGATAGACAGAGTTGTTATGTTATGAACAGGTGATTGCTTGTGCACCGATCTGTGACTCACACTTGCTAATAGCATCCAGAACAGCTGGGTTGCATTTTCATTAGCCAATGGCATGGCAACACAGCTATAATTAAGGACTTCATGTAGACCCTGGCCTTTTTCCTTGCCTGTGAGGAGGACATTATCAAGATGTGGGAGCTACAGCATCACAGAGGGTAGGTAGAAATATTGTCTACTGTTTGGATTGATGTGGTATGTCCACAGTTTTGCATGCTATGTTTGTCCATTGTTAAAAGAACTTTCTGATTATGTGGTAGTTTACTGTTTAACAATGTGTGTTGGGGTCAATAAGGTGACAGGCAGATGTGAGTGTCATACATCATTTTTATCTGAATGTGCATGCTGCTGCAGTTGATGCTGGTCTATCAGCTGTGTATGTATGTAGGGGGAGACTGTGACACATGTCCCTGACACCTGACCATTTCCCCCTAACCCTTTATATATGGGTGTTGTGTGGATGGCCTGTTCTAGTTGTTTGGGAAGTATTTAGGTTTGTAGCAGGTAACTGAACATACTGCTGCATGAGTAGCAGGCTGCAGCTACTGCATTCTGGCCAGGAATCATACTGGGGATTATGAACACATTGGTGGACAGCAAGCTTTTTTTGGCCATTTTGGGCTATTTCTATCCCTTTTCATCTTTCTGTTTAAAAACCCATGTTTGTGCAGTTTTTGCACTTGTATTACTTCAGCAAGATCCTGCCAGGGTGTCCTGCAGAGTTCTACAGCAGCAGTGAGAGAAAAGAGAGATTTTGAGTGGACTAAGTACCTCTGTTTTGATTTGTATTGCTTATTTTTGCTAGCTGCACTATTCTGAGCATTTTGTATTAACTTTGCAACTTATTTGAACTGTTTTTTTTGAATTCTGATAGCATCTCCACTTTACCTGATAATTTTTAAGTGTTTTTCAACTGTTGCATTGTTGAGGGCTACACACTCAAGTGTCATAGCCATTTTTTCTGCATTAAAAGTGTTTTACTGTATCAGTTTTAATTTTTGAAAAAAAAAAAAAAAAACAAACAAAAAATCCTCTATCTTTACTCTTTTCCTGCCTTTCTATAACAAGTAGAGTCCGGTTTTCAGATTTTGCTGAATTCTGGGCTGGTTTGTAGTTTCTGTGTTGCCCAGACCTTACTAAGATAGAAGGAAGCTTCTCTGTTCATCTGTGAGAGTGTTGAGCTTTGAGCAGCCTATCTGTCGCTGGAGTAGTGGTTTCAGCTCAGAATCTGTAGTTTTATTGGCCATTTTGGGCTATTTCTATCCCTTTCATCTTTCTGTTTAAAAACCTATGTTTGCACGGTTTGTGTGCTTATATTACCTCAGCAAGATCCTGCCTGGGTGTCCTGCAGTGTTCTACAGCAGCAGAGAGAGGGAAAAGGGAGACTTTGAGTGGATTAAGTACCTCTGTTTTGCTTTTTATTGCTTATTTTCACTAGCCACACTATTCTGAGCTTTGTTTTTAACTTTGCAACTTATTTGAACTGTTCTTTGAATTCTGATACTGTCTGTACTTTAACTGATCATTTTTAAGTGTTTTTCAACTGTTGAACTGTTGAGGGCTACACACTCAAGTGTGATAGCCATTTTTCTGCTTTAAAAGTGTTTGTTTTACTGTATCTGTTTTAATTTTTGAAAAAAAAATCCTATCTCGCTACTTGTTTCCTGCCTTTCTTTAACCAGTAGAGTCCGGTTTTCATATTTTGCTGAATTCTGGGCTGTTTTGTAATTTCTGTATTGCCCAGAGCTTACTAAGATAGAAGGAAGCTTCTCTGTTCATCAGTGAGAGAGGTGAGCTTTGAGCAGCTTATCTGTTATTGGAGGAGTGGTTTCAGCTCAGAATCTGTAGTTTTATTGGCCATTTTTGGGCTATTTCTATCCCTTTCATCTTTCTGTTTAAAAACCCGTGTTTGTGTGGTTTTGTGCATCGCACAGCATTATTTAACTAGGGTTAAACTATTTCTGGTGCCAGGAAGTCTGCTCTTCTAATTTTCACTTAGAACTAGCCATTTTTCTAGTTTTAGCACTCGGAACTGTTTCCTTGTCCTCAGCACTTGTTCAAAACTCATTGCAAGCACTAAATTATCTACAAATTACTTCAGCACTCAACTTTCCTCACTTGTCAGGAGGAAAACAGTTTTTAGCACTTAAATTAATAAGCACATATCCAGGCATGTCTAAGTGCCTGCTCCCGGCATTTTCCCCTGCCACCTGATGAATCTGGGCATCTTGGGGCAAAATAGCAATTGCCTCATGTACACGGACAACCCTCTCCTCCTACCACCCAAAACTACAACCTGTGTGAGATGCACTTATATAGCCAAACAGGAAGCCAAACTCTCTCCAGCCAAGACAGTACTAGACAGTCAAGAGGAGAAGCTAAACACCTGCACCACAGCATACTAAACACATAGTCCATCAAAACCTACAACACCTAAACCCACACATAGTAACACAATACACACACCTGCATTCGCTGAGGCTCTCAATTAAAATCTGCCCAAACAACAGAGACCTCCAAAGCTGAATAACAAGCAACCACCACCTCCCAACACTACCCAAATAACACATAGCCCACAAAATCAGTGTTCCACTCAACCTCAGCCCATAAGGCAAAACAACATACCCAACACACTAGTCATAGGTAACTCTATAATCAGGCAAAGTGATGTCCCACTCACCAGGCTAAACAAGGAAAAAGTTACTGTCAGCTGCCTATCAGGTCCAAGGATCCACCACATAAGGCAAGCACTCAGGTCACTCCACAACAAGTACAAATATGACTGTCATTGTCCATGTTGGTGTGAATGACCTGAGACGTACCTCCCTGGACTACTTAAAAAGGGACATTGAGGAGCTCTCGAATCATGTAGCCCAGACAGATATCACCCTAAGCCTGAGTAGCAGCATGCCATTGCCCCGAATAATACCACAATGCAAGGGCAAAATGATTGACTTCAATAATTGTCTAAGCTTCTGGTGTCATTCTAAGGGGATCCATTGTCGGTCTGCTTGGGACAACATGATCAATAGAACACAATGCTTTACCAGAGGTGGCCTGCACCTGTCACCCCTGGGATTCTGGATACTGGCTAAGGCTCTTGCTCCCCCTATAGTGCCTTTTTTAGGCAAGGTTCAAACAACTAATTCACCATTGTATCAAGTATAAGCAAGCAAACTCTCAGAGTAATGCTACTCAATGCTAGAAGTCTAAAGCTTAAAATGCACTTACTCGAGGCACTCCTTAAAATGGAGAACATTGACATCTGTGAAGTGACAGAGACCTGGTTCAAGGCTCCAGAGAGCACCCCTGCATTACCAGGCTATAACTTATACCACACCTTTCAGCCACCTAACCTGAAGCACTAAAGGAGGAGGCGTGTCCATATTCATTAAGGATATCCACACCTCCAGGCTAGTTGCTAAACATAATGCATCCGAAATTATCCATGTGCAGCTAACACTGGGCAAGACTGCAATCCAGGTTGTAGCTTGTTACAGATCTCCCGTCATGCCCCAGAATGCCCACTCCATGTTTCTTGATATACTGGGTAATATTAAGGTACAGCCCAATACCCTAATAATGGGTGATTTCAACTACCTCACCATCAACTGGGAAAACTACTCATGTACTAACTCATTTGCTAAATGCTTTCTGGAGTTCATAAACCCCAACGCCCTGGATCAGCTTGCCCATACTTGCCACTAGGGGCAGCAATATCCTGGACCTGGTCATTACTAATATGGGCAACCAATGTTCCCCGCCAGAGGTCAACTCCCCGCTGGTCAGATATGACCAGAAGCTAATCACCCTAGACATCAATATTCCACCCCCCATTAAGGAAACCACCATAACAAACTTCTCCAAAAACAACTTCATGCTTCTTAAGACAGAAGTGGTAAGCTTCATAACACCCATACAGATGGAAAATAGAGGTACAAATGCACTGTATAAGCACATACACAAGTGCATGGATCATGGCATCCCCAACAGAACCAAGATGCTATCCTCCAAAAATAGGAAGCCAAACTGGTGGTCCCCTGCCATAAACAAACTCTACAACAGAAGGAAGAAGCCATTGCAAAAAAAAGAGTAAAATCCCCTGATTGCAGGAACTCTCTAGTCAGCCTCAGTAAGAAGCTGAGATCCCTCATAAAATCCTCCAAAGCTAGTTACAAAAATAAAATCGCCACTGATTCTAAAGACAACCACAAATCATTCTACAGCTATGTTAAGAATCTCAATGGTGACACTCAGATCTGCTCTGAGCTACAGCACAATGGCACTAGATATACAGAACCAACTGATATTGCCAACATCCTGGCAGATAGGTTCAGTGCAAACTTCACCCCCCAAGAGCCAATCACTATACCGGAAGAATGCAAAGCTCCTGTAATCATGGCTGCACAAGTAAAGACTGCACTCTTCAAAGCCAAGAATACAGCAACCATGAGACCTGACAGTATCCCAGACTGTGTTCTGTATGAATTACAGAACAAATTGGCAACCCACCTAATACCATGTTCAGTCATAGCCTCACTTCAGGCTTTGTGCATACTGAATGATGCACAGTGATGGTTATCTCACTCCACAAAGGGGGTGCCACCACGGACCGGGAACTACCACCCCGTTAGCCTCATGAGCCTGGTCTGCAAACCAATGGAACATATACACCATCTTGGAGCTTATAAACAAGGACATAGGTAACCTCCAAACTCTGGACCCCACTCAGTTTGGGTTTGTAAAAGGTAGGTCATGTCTCCTAAACCTGACTGACTTCTTTAAAGCAGTCACCAGAGCCATGGATGAGGGTAAGGTGGTGCACACAGCCTTTCTTGACCTCTCCAAGGCTTTTGTCACCATCCCCCACTCTTGAATTATAGATAACCTCAGTAGACTGGGCATGAATCCCTATGTCACAAGATGGGTGGCCAACTGGCTCACTGACAGAACCCACACAGTGAAAGTAGCCGACTCCATATCCAACTTCAGACCAGTGACAAGTGGAGTACAACAGGGCTCAGTCCTGGGTCCTCTCCTGTTTGGCATCTACTTCTCAGAAGTCCAAGCTAATACAGCAGGTCTTTGGCTAACAAAGTTTGCAGCTGACTGCAAACTAGGTGCCATAATAGAATCGGCTAATGATGTGGGCATTCTACAAAGGGGCCTCACTGAGACTGATGCTTGGTGTCAAAGTCATGGCTTCAAGCTCAATGCCAAGAAGTGTATTGTCATCCCCTTTGGGAAAAACACTATACCCATGAACTACCACATAGGCGGTAGCCTACTAAACACCAAAAGTGTGATAAGAGACCTTGGGACTCAGGTGGACAGTAGCCTCTCCTTTGATAATCACATCACCACAGTAGTCAGGAAATCCTTCTGTGTTGCACATCTCATCACAAAGGGGTTCACCTCCAGAAAAAAAAGAGGTCATTGTTCCTTTCTACTCATCCCTCATCAGACCCATTATAGAGTACAATGCCCTATTTGGCATGTACCTTGCAAGACATCTACAACAACTAGAAAGGCCACAGAAATACCTCACTAAGAGGATCACCGGCATCAAACAGATGCATAAGTAGACCGTCTCAAAAAACTCCAGCTCTACTCCGTCGCTTATCACCTACTCAGAGGCAACCTCTGCCTAACATACAAAGTCATGTCTAACCCAGATGTGCTGGACATGCTACACTTAAGGAAACCCCAATCCCTCTGAGCCACATGCTCCAGGGACCTAAACCTTGCCACCACAATAAACAGAACATGCTGGAGGGATAGATTATTTTCCCAGAGACTTCCCATGCTCTGGAACAGACTACCCATTCATGTCAAGCAAAGATCCTCATTAGCCCTCTTTAAGAAAAATCTCGACAACTGGATAAGGAAAAGGAAATTCACCCCGGGATCACTTCTGTGGCTCTGCTAGACAGAGGTGCAGGAAAATAACTTTCTTGGGTGGTAAAAGCCAGGGAACTTTTTTGGTTAGGCTTATATAGGCCCCAGGGCAAATAGCCTAGTACCTACGTATGACCTTTGGGCTGTATATGTGAGTTTGAGCAGTATTAGCTCTGTTATGACAGCATATCCAGGGTGAGGGCACTCATAATAGCCCAGGTGAGCCATGTGCCTCTGGTACATATGTTATGTAATAGTGCCATACAGAGAGTGGTAGGTAGCATTAAGGACATGTATTCATATTTGTGGCACATGTCCCACCCTACAGGCCTTTGACATGCTATTGTGGGTGTCATTGAATGCGGTAGCAGCAACTAGTTCTGATGGACATTGCAGGGCTCAGATATTTCTATGATGCATTGACAAGCCTGTAGTTGTCATGCAATGGACTGGACTGTGGGCCAGGTCTGTGTGTGTCCGGATGTCACACTTGCTAGGTATGTCACAGATAGAGGTACTGAGTCATTATTATGGCAGGAGTAGTTGCAAGACATATGTGGATGCATGCAGTGTATTACACAGGATTCGCATGAACGTGTGTTTGGATGGGAATCATGTGTGACACTGAGCTGTCTGTCCTGATTTTGTAACTTCAATCTGCACTGACTTGCCAGTAGTTCAGGACACAGAATAGGTTTATGACAACCATGCCATACATAGGTGGCACAACTGTGGACATTCTCCAAAAGTCTGGGCAGTTGTCAGCTCTACCTGATATCATAGGCCTCACGTACATCCATCAGCATGTATTTAGTTGTGTACCAATTCAGTGTCTGCAACAAAGGCCCAAGTACACTGTCATTTATGCCATTATATGTAGAAGTAGCATGTCAGTGGCAATAAGGATATGTCAGTAAAAAGGCCTATTTTTTCACAGCTGAGTGGCCTAGTGAACTAATGAACTATGCTATAGTTGACAGGGTGCTGGGTTCAATACTTGGCTGGGGTGTGTATTTTTGCTGATGTGACATCAGTGTAATGCATGATATATTTATAGAAACATCAGCTATTCTCCAGAGCTGCGTGGGCCTAGTGGGCTAATGCACTATGCTGTAGTTCAGAGGGTCCTACGTCCAAGACTTTGCAGGGGTGATTATTTTATTTATGTGCATAACAGTGTCAGAAACAGATAAGGTGATTAAAGCAGTTTTAAGCAGTTTTATGCTGTTTTGCACAAAACGCTGTGATGCTAAGCAGCTCTTAGTCCTGCTTAAACCTGCACTATTTCCAAAAAAAAAGAAAAGAAAAAAGGGGTGATAGGAAAGTGGTGAAATGGGGGCAAGCAAGAGGAAAAACAATATCAAAGGCAGGTAAGGATGTGCAGGATGGGTGTAGGAAAGGACCATAGCTCTCCATTTCTTGTACGGCAACAGCTGTGCATTTTTTGGACAATTTGGAATTTGGAGTCTCACATCCCACAGGGAGGGGTGTGGGTGACATAACTTTGTTGATTAATTGCTGGGATGATTGATTGATAGCAGTGTACATGGGGTGAAATGGAAAGCTATGTATGGGGTGGTATTTTTTTTGTGGGACAGATGCCCTTTTTTTTGTAAGGAGAGAGTGGAATATTGGGGAAGGGCTGTAGGTACATTTGAGGAGGTAAGTTGGGTAGGAGAGGCTGAATTTGCAGACAGTCAAAACAGACAAGACAGAGGGAAGGGGCGGTGTATAACACATGAGGGAGTAAACTTCTTGGACGGGGAGAGTTTTTGGGAATCGGAGGACCAAGTGCACCCAGAAGGCAACAATGGGACTGAGCTCCCCACCCATGGGCAGTCACCACTGATCCTTCACAACATCAAAGGTGGGTGTGCTGTGGGCTGAGTGCCAGGGCTCGCCTGCCTCCCCAGGTGTGCCAGTCTGCCCTTGATCTGGTGCAATCAGTCATCCAAATCAAGCTGAATAACCCTGCGCACCATCCCTTAGAACTGATTTCAGGTGATCACATTCTCTCCACGCTCGCACCCAGGGAGGGGGGGATGGGCCCCATCCCCTGAGCCAGTTCCACCTATGGGTGGTGCAAGACTAGTAAAGGAAGCAGCTCCAGGTTGGGTCCCAGAAGTGCTAGGACCCAGTCCGATGGCCAGATGAGGTGAAATAGGTGGACCTGCTGAAACCGCCCTACCCAATCATGCTATGGTGTTGAGGTTTGTCAACATGTATTGGTTAGTCATGAACAGAACATTTCAACGTTAGTTATAACAGCATGCATGGGTGTTCCAATTAACCCAGAACAATCGATTTGCATAGCATGCAGAACACAGGCATAAATGGAATAGCAGTCATTATTGTAACAGCATGCCAGTAACAGTTACAGCAAAAAGCCAACAACATTGGTTTTTCAACAAGGTATGTTAGTATGCAGCCATTGTAATATATAACCAATAATACAACACAAGGCCCAACATTAGGTTTTGAGAACAACATATGTGAAAATGGAGCCATACCAGTAGTATAAGAATACTAATTTGTGATGCAGATAAGGGGTGGGAGGAGAGAAAGACATTCCCTTAACAACTGTATAGGCTATATTTTTCACGAAAGTACTGCTCAATATTCTACAGGTCTGTCTTTACTTTATGTCTACAAGTGCCCTATAGCTTCTGTAGCATGTACATACCTCTCAAGCTACCCAGATGAGATGGTATTGGCCAAGTTGTAACACCTACAGGTACATAGTTACAGGTGACTACTACATGTAGGGGAACATATTTGTCTACCAAGGTGTACTCTGCACTAATGTTGTGTGAGTGTGCTACTGGCATACTTCAACTGGGATTATACCTGTGTCCAAGATGTTTGGCAGCAATGATCACTATCCATGACAGCATGACACTTGAGAGACATGTATCTTGCACTGTACAGAAAGTTTACACTTATCTTGCCATCATTGGTAGGCATGGGGTTAGACTATCAGCAGACATTCACAGACACACCAGGCATACAGCTGTGCCAACAATAGACCATTTAATTTGTCTTATTAAGTTGGAATAGTACTGTACTTCATGTAGTTTTGTTTAGAGGAGTATCATCTTGCTAAGAAATACTGTTTATGCACTACTACATCTGGACACAGACATTAGTATACCCTTCATACAGCTACTACAGACATTTATTTACCTGCAAGTCCTATGGGAAGAATACCTATTAACAATACATAACTGTTTCTATAAATAGTCAGTACTACTTGTCTGTTACTATAAATATATCTTAGCACATGTCCCTGAATTCAAACCCTGGTCTGTGTGTGGCAAAATGAACAACATATATATTGCTTATCACACTGAGCTAGTGGGCCACTGCTGTTTGTTGACTGAGTGATATGTACCTAAAGCTCACCTGGTGACAAAGTGTCTCATGGTAATGTAGGTCAAGTGGCACATTAAACTGCAGTGACAGTTAAACATACATGCATGATATTCATGCATGGCAGAGATAGTAGGTGAACTGTGTATTAATACTTGGAATGCAGGTGTACACAGTTAACCCCTAGTGGATGGGAATATGTGTGATCTGTACAGACCATATTAGGGTGCTGGGTTGCCTACCTGACCCATATACATTTGCAGATGGTATATTTGCAGTCTACAGCTATTACACTTTCATACTTGCCTTTATCAGTGTACCTACATTCAGGGATGCATATAGCTGAAATGCATAGATTAACACAAGACAATCCTGGGAGAAACACACTATAATACCTTAGACAGTTCTACTCTAGGTTCAGATCTAGTGCAGAACAAATATCATATTGCATTATATCTTGTAGTACAGCTCCACATCTACACTTTCGCATGACTGTCATTTATTGGCCAACCTTCAGGCATTTCATAGTGTTATACCCATGTTTACTTCACAAAACCAGTAATATTTGATTTCTTGAACAACAGCCCAGAATACAATTGGCAGAACATAGATTTATTGAGGTTGACATGACACAGTGATTGGTATACAGCTGACATTCTTTATTGTTCTACACTTTAAATAATGCAGGCATTGGAAAACATTGGTTATTACACAATCTCTGCAGTACTGCCTTTATTTCTTCACAATTCTGACTGCAGTTGCACTGTATTTACTGTAGATTAGGAATGCAGTTAATTTATTCCCTTCACATTTTCAATGCCAGTGTACTTTATTACCAGAACATGTATTATTAATACAGTATACACGTTATTCCCAAACATTATTAATACTGTACTAACTTTCTTTCTATAACAGTAGCATGTTTCATGCTTTCATCTATATTGAACTGTACCTGGCAATACTCACTTATATCAGTCTGGGTCTACGTACACATTCATTGCAGTACACTCACAACAGACTATACTTACTCTGGCAGTTAGTACTGTGCTCTTTCTTAATTAGATTACTATATATTGCAAGATATATCTGCACTCACCACACTCTTGTTGCATTCTGGCCAGGGACCTTGCATGGGCTTCCAGGTTGCTAACACTCTCCTCTGCAGCTGTCTGGGGAAAACACACCATTATGTGTACCTGTCTATCAATCTGATATTCATACTAGAATTTGGTAAATCAATGGTTCCTATACTTACAAACTTCTGGGGCATTGTGGTCCTGAGTGTCTTGGATCCATTGGGTCAAGAGCTCCCCCTCCCTTCACTTCAGGTCATCATAATGATGATGCACCTGCTTACCAGTGCAGGGGATTCTAGTTGCAGTGGTGAGGTCACATGCCAGCTGATTCCAGGCCTCTGACTTGTATTCAGAGCCTTGTTATTGGACCTGCAGCAGCCGGTTGCCAAGGTCTTTGACAAGGAGCCCGACCATGACCCTAGACTCCAAAATACCCCAGCACTGTGCCCAGAAGCATGCACCCTCTCCAACTCCAGCCATAGCTCCTGCAGTGATTAACCTCCAACAGGTGCTGGCTGTATCCCCACCTGTTCAGCTTAAATAAGGCTGTTTTCCTGCTCTTTGCCACCATTGGACCATTTTTAAAAATGTTAAATGAAGCTTAGCACTACACACACCCACTAAGGTTATCTGAGCAGAGCTTAAACTGGTAATGCTTAACAATATTTAGTGGTGCGCAAACCAGTTTAGCTGAGCTGAGGACTACTTAAACTGAGATTGCTTAACAGTGCCCAAACTAGCTAAGCATAGCTGCGTATTGCTAAGTACTGCTAAACCAGGTCCTGTTTAAGCATTGCTTGGCTTGGCTTAGCAGTGCTTTGCAGAATTTAGATAAGGCCAGACCAGACCTTTATATAATAAATAAAAAATATATTCACATAAATTGCTCATTAATGATATTTTATTATTATGTGTATGTATTTTACTGTACATGACCTAACCCTATGTATTTTAATTACATTATCTTGGAGTGTGAGTGTAATGTATTGGACACTTGTGTGTAGCTGGGGCTTTTTTCCTCGTATTTCCACTGAAAATTAGCTCCTGGACCAGCTGGACTAACCTGGTTAACAAATAGAAATAACTATGATGATAAAAAAAATATTAACATATTAATGCTATCAGATGTTAAAGCTGAATGGCCTGTCTGGGTATTCAAACTGTGCAGCTACTGCACACAAGGCCATGACTCTAACCATTCAGCTAACATATATGTGAAGATTTTAGTTATACATTTCTGTATCACTTTTGGTTATGTTTAAGCACTGCTGAGTGACGTGACATGCAAACCAGCTCAGCTATGCTTAAACATGACCTTTTCCATTAAAATATAAAAAATCCAGTTTCTATTTTTAAATGTCTGCCACATGTTCATTGCTAAGGGCTGCACCTCACCACTCAAACACAAGTGGAAAAAAACAAATAAAAAAAAAAACAAGGGAAAATGACATTTTAACATTTATATTGCAGTGCTGCCCTGCACTTTGACAGTGCCGGGTTGTGTTGCCCGTCTCTGGACACTATAACACACCCCTGCAAAAAAAAAAAAAAACACTTGGGAAGGGAACGCATTTAACTTTTATATTTCAGTGCCATTTGGCACTTTAACAGTCCAAGGGTGTGTTACACATTTCCGAGCACTGTAACACATCACCTACACTGATTCAGTAACTGTGTTACATGGCTCTCCCTCAGTAGTGAGCCTTCATTAATATGCAAGGTGCACTGCCTAGGGTGAGCTGCAGACATGGCCATGGTACACTCCATGTTGGCTTGTACTATTCCTACATGGTGTTTATTAAATCTGATCACAACACTGACACCACATCACTCTCAGTACTAAACAAATGATAATTTATGTCTCTTGAGTATACAATGCAATGCAATGTACACGACAAAATGAAATAATCTGATATGCGGTGCCTTAACAGAAAATAGTAAGTCAGTTCAAATGTGTGATAGTTAAAACTGAATAAACATTTCATAATACAAGAAAATTATACATTTTTCATTCAGTTACATGCTATGAACTCATGTTAAATACTGAAATAACACTTTTCATTAAATGTACCCCTTGAGGAGATTCAGTACATGCATACCTAAGTACACCATCTTAGCATAATTTATTGTGCAAAATAGTGATCTGTCACTGAGCACTCAGGAACTACTTTTATAAACAAAAATATGATTACCTATTCCAGAATAAAAAAGAACAATTATTGAAAGATGAGAGGGAATATTTGATGAACAGTGACAGCAGGCCATGCACCATACAGTAAAGCCCACAAAAAAAACTGCATGCATCAATTATACCCTATTTGTTTCCAACAAGAAAAGAAACACTAACCTGAATGTTGTTGTCAGTAGTTCTGGACTAGATGCCACCTATTTATCTGTGCAGTATAAGCTGAACATGAACCTGCCACATGAGGTCCCTTACTACTGCTGCTGGCTTGTCATCATTAGTCATAGTGGGACAGGAACTGGGACCTACAATAACCACATGGGTCACTTCACAACCAGACCAGCATATGATTATGTTATGCAGAATACAATATGCAGTAAGCAACCTGAACACAATGGCTGGGTCATACTGAAGAGCACCACCAGACTTATCCGGGCATCTAAGTCAAATTTTGAATATGCTGAAGACCTTCTTGATGACAGTACTGGTCTGTGACAGGGATGTATCAAAATTATTTTCTTCAGCTCCATTGGGATTTCTCATAGATGTCATAACCCATGGCTCCAGTGGATGTCCAGCATCACCTGAAAAAAAAGAGGAATGGTGGAGTAGACAATACAAAAAAGTAGTTTACTATTAAACAATAAATTTTACTATGAATAACTAATTAAATACTAATAGTAATAGTAATAATAATAATAATAATAATAACAATAACAATAACAACAATAATAATAATAATAATAATAATACAACAATAATAACAATACTAATAGTAATAATAATAATAATAATAATAATAATAATAATAATAATAATAATAATAAAAAACTTCCATTTACAAACATATCGGCCAACCAATGATTTACATCATTTCTCATTTATATCACATTATCTGTTTATTTGCTTAAGTCTATTCACAGCTGTTACCAATTAGAAGAAATGGCCTCTATGAATTGTGTCCTTGCTGTGCAAAAACAAGAACTGCATGTATTGCCTTTACTCATTTGCATAACAATGATGAATTCCACCCCATATGTCATTTCTGGATTTTATTTTTCACCAAAGGTACTGTAACATTTTTCTAAACTGAGACTACTGAAGTCTTTATTTGTGTCTTGGTAAAGTCTGGTGTGAGTGAGGTATAATAAGAAGACACTTTTTATTGTTCATGGACTATATTTATGTTCTACAAAACTGTTAAACTATGTTATTTTCCTTAGGCAAAGTCATCTAATTGCATTGTTTTATATTAGTAAAGATATTTTTTGAGAAAATCCAAAGTTGTAAACTGCTTTACATTTCACAATTACACACACACACACTCTTACATACTCACCTTATAAGGACTTATAAGGACCATTAAAACCTTGCTGGCACTTATCCTCATTTGACAACTCTTGTTTCCAGAATGCTGATAGGCCTGGAAAGAATTTGTAGCTACCTATCCAGTTAGTGATATTCACCTTACTGAGGTGAGGGTTTTCCTTTGTTCAACATGAACAGTCAGTTTATTGCAGAGATAGAGTATGTGTTACGAGATGCAACACTTATGCTAGTTTAGCCTGTTAATTTATTTCTGAAGACTTTAATCCTTAGTGCTGATGTTATATTTGTACTGTTAGTTTTGTGAAGGTGTAGAAGATCAAGGGAGGCAGAGCCCTTCATGGCCATAAATGCTAAATATAAATTATATAGGAATTTATATAACATGCATTATAGGTGCAGTGATTCAAATCTGTTTTAGCAGCTATGGGCTTTCAGGCCTATGATCTTTTTAGTTAAGAAATTCTGGGGTCTTTTGAGTTGTTTTATATGTTTTGACAAATACACCCCCAAAAAGTAATTGTACTTAATAACTGGTCTGATAATACTTGAAAACAGCTTTTCTTTTTGGCATAGTTGAATTTCAGTCTACAAAATTCATGACTTCATCTAGATATGCAGCAGTATATGGGACATGAGGTTTAAGGACCATGTACATCAAACATTTGAATTTGGCTGTGGCAGCACGAAGGCCAAAGGAGATGACTGTATATTGAATGAGGCCCTCTAGAGCAGGAAAGAAAGTTTTCTCGTTAGATTCCTTAGTCAGGGAAATCTGCCAGTGGCCTTTTGTTAACTCCAGGGTGGTCAGAAACTCAGTCTCGCCCAGCTAATCTGTCAGTTCATCTATTTCAGGGATAGGATCACTCTCAAACAAAGAAATGGCTATACGTTTTCTGAAGTCACTACTGAACAGCAGTTATTTCTGGTTTAAAAGAACAACTACATGGTTATTCCATTCAGCAGTGGACTCTAATAACCTCAAGATGGAGCACTGTTTTTTACCTTTTCTCTGACTGCCTTCCTTAGAGATTCAGGGGTCCTGTACTGTTTCTAGTTAAACTTCTCCATGGGTTGGTTTCTACTTGATTTTTAATTAAATTAGTTTTACCAAGCAAGTATGCAAATATTTCTTTGTTCCATAATAGGAATTATTATACCTCATATTTCTGGGATTTTGATAGGACTTGTGGTATAGACAATAATCTCTTCTCCTTGTCGTTCATAGTATATAATCCCCTAGGACCTGTGGTATAGGCAATGGTCTCCTCTCCTTATCATGTTTTCTGACTTCATCTGCTAGCTTTACTACAGCTGTTTGTAGTTCTATCCAGAGCTTCGACACAGTTGCACGATATATTTGTTTGGGGCATCTCTTTACTATCTGCCTGCTGTTATAATTCAAATTAATTAATTTCTGTATTACTATAAAAGGGTCCCCAGCCCCTTGGCATAAAACTTGTTTTCAGCAGAGGGTACTAAGACTAACATGTTGTTCCCATTCAGAAACTCCATACTCCTAGAACTTCTGCAGTATAATCCTTGTTATATGGCTTGTGCCTTTTCCTCTCAAAATAAGGATGTAACTACTTTTCATCTGCCCTGAAGACTAGTGTGATGCCTCAGTATACTTTTAACCTAGGTCTTTTCCTCCTGCCATATCACTTTGATGAGTCCACTGACCCACTGAGGTGTCTGCTATACAAAAATTTAAAAACACTGTTGACTACTATGCCACTTATCAAACAGCATAAGAGAAGTTGGTCCCGAGTCTTGCCATCCTCCTTAATAACCTTCCTTAACATGGACTTTCCTGTTGAAACACTTCACAATGCCACGGCCATCAGTCTAGGTGTGCTATACTGAAATGCTTTTGTTTTTTTTTTTTTGACTTTCAAATACTAGCATAAATAATGCATAATTTTTGGACAAATGAAGGAGCTCTTGACCAATGAGAATCTCATCTGGTATCCCTCCTGGGGATCAATATAACTAGTTTCTTCACTGCCTGCAGCTTTAGAATAGACCAGAGTAGTGGGAATATACAGTTATCCCTTTGGGCTTCATAGTGACACAGCCACCTTCAAATCTTTGATGGACAGGGTCTTTAAATCTCGTATCCCCTACTGCACTGTATATGTCGATGATGCAACCTTCTATTTGGTACAGTGAAATTCACATCTGCCAAAATGACAAGCTGTCTTCAACTCCCTTAAGCAGGCAGATCTTAAAGGAAATGTCCATAAATGCACTTTAGAGGTGGATTACTTCTACATATTTAGGGCCACAGTCTATGAATATCAGCATATATTGTTGTATAATATCAGACATACTCTATAGTCCAATAATATTAATTGCTGTACTAGCAGCTGACACACTTCTTACTTTTTTACTTGGATTTTTTTCCTTAGTTACTCTATATAGTAAATTGTTTGGCAATTCAACATCGGGTTAGGAATTAGGGATATATATGGTAAGTTTCTCTCCCACCACCTTGGTTATATTCTCTCTTGCTCCCTCAAGGTGTTCTCCTTCCACTAGGCCTTTTTAAAGTTTTGATGACTCACTCAATGGTCAGCTAGGAAGGAAAAGGCTTATCTATCAGTTCATTATGAGGTAGAAAGTTCTGCCTTTTTCCTACTAGCACAGGAACAGGACTTCCATTGTCTCAATTTCCAGTTGGTCATGCAATGTGTTACCTCCTCCCTGTTTTTCTCTTTCTCTTAAATATTCCCTTTATTGGTGATTCTCATTTAGGTTTTCTCAAAAGACACTTGATGGAATTTTTTTCTCTTAATTTTTGTTCGTTATTTTAAGCTGCTCCTTAGGACTTTCTATTCCCAGTCCTACCTCACTCCCAGTCTAGCATTAATCTGTAGGGAGTGTTACATCAGCAACATAAACCACAAGGAAAAACTCTTTCCAATATTATCCCTGGGCCTTTACTGAATCCAAACTTATTAATGTTCGCAACTGTGGGCAGATCTTTCACCTCTGATTTAGGGCATGGCAAAATTGGTTATGAGCTAGTTGTGCAGAGGGCCAACTACTTTAAGGCTTATCAAAAGGAGTACCTCTTCCCTCTGTTTATATAACTGTTTAGGATGAAGGAAATCCTTCCCACTTTTGTCATGAGGTAGGTACTGTACCACTGCCACAGGGTGTAGTACCCTCCCAAACTCTACTTGGATATTCACCTTAGCAATGAGATATTATTTTTTTGTCTAGTGGATACAAACTCCAAATCCATTTTGTCAAGTTCTCAGTGTGAATATATTTGACAAGACTGACCATACTACCAGAGCCCAATAGCCCCTGCAGATTCCTCCTTTCTACTAGCACACCACAACACACTTAATTTGGAAGTTGCAAAGTAAAATAATGCAGTTTTATCTACTCTACAAGATGCCTTAGCCCACTTAATAATTCATGTGTTGTTCAAATATTTATTGGCATGTATTACATTTATACCAGAATTGTCATCAGCATTACAGATTGTAACACTGTGACACTTTTCCTGGCATGAAAGTAAAGTATATGTGTGTTTACCCTTTGTCTTAGCACACTATTTGTTTTTTGTTGGTATAAGTGACTATGCTTTTATATAAATTTTCATTGTACAAAATCTTCTCAACCAGAGTAACAAAGCTTTCTGAATCTTTTGGGTATGACCAACACAAACATTTTAACAGGAAATGCCTGTGTGACAGTTGAGGGTACTTCCAGCTATGCCAGGAGAAGTACGGTAGTGGATGTGTAACATATGCCAGCCCAGCTAGCTGAAAGTTAGTAAAATATTATATATTTGAATATCAAATTGATTTGTACAGATGCTTCTGTTGAAAATGAATTTGTAAAGTTGCTTGTGTTTAAAATGTACCAACAGTGGGTCCTGACTGTACTGTAACTGAATTAAAGATATATATATATATATATATATATATATATATATATATATATATATATATATATATATATATCTAGTTTACTACTGAAATCTCAAAAGTCACAAAAAAGGTACTTAACAGCGAATGAATTAATCAAAAGTACACATAACCTAACAGTCCACATCTTGAAAATCAGCTGTTAATGACGAAAATGTCAGACACAGCATTTTTGGCACTTAACAGCAATGCCACCCTTGTTGCTACTCCCTAACTAGCACAACTAACATCCAGTTTATGTAGGGGGCAAGACCCCCTACAGCCCCCTGTGGGGGGGGGCTGCACCCCCCACCCCTCCAAACTATATATTCCAACTCCGAGATCGCACTACAGTGAAGAAAGGGATGAAGTTCCCTAACCGCACTGTGCTGAGATCAATGTACACCCCCTTCAACGTTCATATTTGTGAATGCACAGACCATTAGCAAATATAAGGTTCGCTCATTTAACCTGCACACATATGAAGTTTTCAAGCCTCTGTAGTTTGAATACTTCATAGCCGTACAATGGTACATCAACATTCTAATGGTAAACCTATATATATATATATATATATATATATATATATATATATATATATACATACATATATATATATATATATATATATATATATATATGTATACATATATATATATATATATATATATATATATATATATATATATATAAGGATACTGGAAGAGAAGAGGGTAGGCTCAGCTCCAGCTAACTTTGAGAAATAGTAAGAAATTAAATTACTGGGCCTAGGCCATGAAGATGTTATCTCACGGTTTTGAATGAAGCCAGAGACATAATGTCTGTAAGACAAATGTTTTGTTAGTCTCTGTAGGAGGCCTAGAAGTTTTTAATAGTTTTATGACTTCCAGATGCTGCACCAGATCTAAGCAATCCTCTTTTGTATGTATTATTGACATGTAGGTGCTAAATCCTGGCAGTATCTAGCAATGGGGGTTGCATGGGAACCAGAAGTCAGATGACCAGATGTACATGATGTCATTCTGTACAGAAATAATGTTTTAATATTAGCTGAGACTGAAGTCTCAGGGCAGTCTGTTTCTTGGAACCTGACATAGAAGGATCCCTTACCTACTTCATCTTGCCTTGCTCTATTAAGCAAGAAGAAACAGTAATTCTCTAGATCAGTCAGGAAACTATAGTGAGCATAGTTAATTATTGTTTTTCTGTAACTGTGTGGATCTTTCCAGCGGTGTTATTTTTTAATATTTCCTGTGAATGAAACTTTGATGTTTACTGTAACTAACAATTTTATATTTTCCATTTTCTTTTATTATTTATTATTAAATACATTTAAGCTTTTCATAGTGGCTGGGCCTTTAGAGAATATTTTAAATGTTGAGTGTACTTATATCTCTATTGGTGAAACTGTGGCCACTCTTGAAGCCTGGTTGTTTGGTCAACATTACCATCTGTATCAATATTAATTTCACTCAGTATAATTGGGTACCCTTGCAAGAGTCTTAGATAGCTGGCTCTGTAGTGTCTGGTGGCAGTGACAACTACCTTATAGTCTGGGCAGAAGGGGGTACAGTGGGTAAATCTGTGTCAGCCTTTCCCAGGTGGGTGTCTGTGTATGAAAATCAAATATCAAGAGTGTATGTGTCTCAGCTACTTGGAGCAGGGACACGAAGGACTGGTTTCACACAAAGGGTGCTGAAGGACTTTGCTTGGACACTCGGCAGAGGACTTAACAGCTGTGCCAGTAGGGACCCTTATTTGGGACCTGAGGAAAGAGACAGAGAGAGAAACCCATGCCCCGGGCTGAGTGTTTTGCCTGTGTGCCCTTAAGGGAAATTGTGCTTGATGCAAAGAGTTGCATCTGGCAATACTGGGTGCATCCATTTTTGCTCCAAGTGAACATCCCTCTCCAGTGTCAGTGGTGAGGAGTTAGGCTCCTTGATTATTGGCCCAGACTGAGGACATAATAGCCTGTTTAAATGTATCAATTACAGATGCCTCTGCCATTGTTTCTTTAATTTGACTTTGTCTGACTATAAAGATATTATGCATTTTAATTCAAATAACTTTGGCCTCATAATTTTATATGTATAGAAAGTCCACTCAAAACATTTGTGACCCGAGGTCTCTGCTGTGACCACATCTCATGAAAGATTTCACTTACTGACTTTTTCATAGTTCTTGTAGTATGCTCCTTTTATGTTCATGAAGCTACAAAAGGAACTCCAACAAATGAGCAGAGTATCCAAGCCCAGCAAGCTTGATCCTATCCCTCTAGGTTGTCAATTTGTTCAGAAAGCTATAATGTAAGCTTCCAAGTCTTTCTTCATAGTTAGTAGCTTCAATGGAGGCATGGTTCATGGTGTTGCAAAGGATTTGTTGACCACTACTACCTTTCCCTTGTTAGGGGCAGGATCATTTGAAGGAGTTGCTTCAAAGTAGCCATCTCATCAGTGATGCAGGACCAGATGGGTTTCTCTTTCAAACTCTTAAGACATGCTTACATTCTCTCAGGGATGTAGCATAAGAACAAATATCAGGTTTCTGAAGAGTACAGCACAAACAGCAATGTGAACAGAAGCAGGTATGTCCTCTGTCTCTCTGTTGGCATCATGAGTTTACAAATAGCAAGTGGAAACAGGTTTGCTCAGTTAGTACTGACAGTATCGTTGTGTTCCAGAATGGCATTTAACACTGTAATGAGTTATGTTACATTAGTGCCCTAAACCACAGTAAGGCAAAAAAATATATATAGTCTTTGCTGCTGGGGAATTCAGTTTATTTGATGGTGAAAGCTTAAGCCAGGAACTTCGGGGAAAAATTTACACTCAAGTCTTATACCTGCTGCACCAACCAAAGTGGATGATTAAGCAGTTAACACACAAGTCTTTCTTCTAGAACACAATTTTATTTTATAGTACTTAAAGCAGAAGAACGCATTTTGCTAAGCAAAGCAGTTACTTTGGTCTGAACAGAAAATTTTCAAACTGTATGAACAGAAAATTTTCAGACTGTAACTTAAGCAACTCACAATAAACTCACCATAAAGCCTCTGGTTCTAGTCCACATCTAGGCAATAAGACACCAGGTGCCATTGGTATAAAGTCCTTGGTAAAACTTCTCTCTCTTCTAGCTGCAATGCTCTAGGCATCCAGTTCCCTTTATTCACACTTTCAAACTCCTCTGGATCTTCTTGCATTCTGACTAGGTTAATCCATAGCTCTCAATCTTTTAAGAGGCCAGTGTGGAACACAAACACTAGCAATGGGTGACAAACAGTCGAAATGTAGAACACCCTATTTTTGCACTGTACAAAGCACACTTCATAGAACATTTATAAAATTCAATAAGATACACTTAAGTCAGATCCAAAATTATTTTATAATCTGCAATACCATAACCACACCAATAAGTACATTAAAAAGCACTTCTGTATAAAATCAAAACTAAAATCACATGCTCATTAATACCATTTGCTACCTTTACTATCATTTTCTAAACAGACCTGTTACAAGTCACACATCCAATTCCACGTATGCACTAAGTGTATGAACAGCATCCTATCATATTTTAGATGCATCAGATGCATACTTATTGTATGCTGTTGTGGCTTTCTTAGTAGCATCTAATACATGTTTTGGCAGCTTAAGATCACAGCAGTCCAGTTCTTCATTCAGTTTAACTGCTATTAAAGAATTCAATATTTTTACACTAAGAGACTGACACAGTTCAGTCTTTACTTTCTGCACCATGATAAACGCTCATTCAGCTTGTGTGTTTGAGAATGACAAACAAAGTAGAGTCATCATCAGCTGCTTAAAGAGTGGCATTTTCCCATAAATGCTCTCAGAAGGTATTCCCAGTACCTGGACAGACATGAGTGCGGCACATCTACTGGACCTGTCAGGTTCCCTGTGTAACCAGCAAATGGAACAAGCAGGCATGATGTAGAAATACACCACTTTAATAGTTCAAAAACCACAGGTTAAACAATATTCCACAAGTTAAGCACTTTCTTCCCCAACTGCAAGGGACTTCATCAGGTCTTTCATTAAGTGATCCTGCATGGGTAAACTTTAAAAGCATTTTCTGCAGCACTGCAGCATAGAACACTGTAACTTTTTTTATAAAAGTAAAATTAGATAACTGTGTCAGCAATATCCTCCTCATGGCTA
The DNA here is from genome assembly GCF_019279795.1 of Protopterus annectens. Classification (NCBI taxonomy): domain Eukaryota; kingdom Metazoa; phylum Chordata; order Ceratodontiformes; family Protopteridae; genus Protopterus; species Protopterus annectens. The sequence continues at coordinate 136,574,114 of NC_056729.1, forward strand.
TTCATGTACTATTTGACTGCATAGCCAATACGCAGCTCATTGTTTGGCAGAACAGAGATACTGTCAGTCAACACTGAAACATCACCGTGTTTGGTCAGTCTGACAGCAGCTGTGGGTCTCAGCAGTCTGCCAACATACTGCTGCAGGAGTTTATGCACAGTGGCATATAATGCCAGTAACTGACTTTTTTAGCTTTGAAGATGAATGTCGAACTCCAATAAAGGTGCCAATGCATACTTAAGAAACATAAAAGGCATACATAATTCATGAAAGCTGAATGTTGAATGCCAATAAAGGTTCCAGTGCCTTCTTAAGAAACATAAAAATCATATGTAATTCCCTACTCTGCAGGTGTTTGGAAATTAAGTCAATCTTAACAGGCTGTGGTTCTGGAGACAAAAAATATGAATTTAGAGCTGGCCACACGTCTAGGGTTCTGTTAATTACCTTCCCAAGAGTCAGCCATCTAATAGGTGCATATCTAATAAACTTGAGGGGGTCAGTGTCTGTGAACAAAGCAAATTCTTGCAGTTGTAGTACTATAAAAACAATGCTGTCACAGAAGTGTCTTCATTGGGAAGACTGAAAGGAAACTGAAGGAGATTCTACTAGCATGTCTTTAACATTAAAAAGAAAAGGGATACCAATGCCCTGTTTAAACATGTTCATGACAATCTGACTCACAACCTTAAGTTTTCAATTATTGAAAAAGTTGCAAAATATGTAGGGGTGGCCCTTGGTCATTGTTATTAGAGAAAAGGAAACTATAATGGCAGGTCATGCCAAATGCCAGCAGTTGGCCAGGATTGAATGAACAGACATCTATCGCTTGCCTTTTAAAATTAAAAGCATTAGACAGATGAATAATTATGGCACTAATTGTCTGCTCTCCAATTTTATAATTATTTTTTAACTATTTTTTTACTGCTATCATATTTTTTAACATGTTATTCATGGCACTAAAGATTTTTCTGGGTATTTTTTAATTTTTAATTCCATAACTTTATATACATTATTTATATAATAGTTAATTATAGATTATTTATAATATTTCAGAATGATATTATGATTTTATTGACAGTTATTATCTATTGTTTCAAATTAAAGGATATTTATGAATGAACGTTTTTCAAAGTAGTCACTTGGAATTAAAGTCCTGCTTCTTGGGAGCATGATTATCACATGATGGATGATTCTATTCCAGACTAGATGAGTACTGGTTGGCGTATGACCATTGAATGTATTTAAACTAGTTTTAGAGTCTTAACTATATCTAATGAAGTTTTTAATGTAAGAACAAAAATGCTTACGTTTAATTTCTTGGATGTTTTTAAATCTTGAATTCATTAAAACTCACCTGACATAGACTCCTGTGACAGCGTTGTTTTCTAATACTGCAAGTGGTTTTAGGTTTCCTCTGTGTTGTTGAAATTCTTGCAATTGTTGTATTTGTGCACTGGAAATGAAATGACAGTACACATCTAATATAAGTTCTTTAATTGGTGAATGTAGTGCTTTTACACCAGCCTTACTACTTAGATCTGCCAGGTGGCATCCAATGTTTATAATGGTGAGCTTTTCTTCCTTTTAATGAGATAACACAGAATTGTGTTTTCCAATCATTGAGGCAGCATTATCTGAAGAAAAGCCCACAATGTTAGAAATTGGAATATTAAATTTTGCAGAGTGACACTAATGCATCAAACATTGCTTGTCCAGTTCCTGACACACATTCTGGCATATGAAGGAACCTTATCACATTTTTTCTTGCCTTTTCATCAAGGTAACCAACAAGAATCACTAACAGATTCTCATCTCCCATGTCTGTGGTTTGGTCCATACACACACAGAATGGTGATTTCTGGCAGGCTGCTGCAGAATCATTCTGGTAATGAGGCCCCAGAACATCCCGTGCAATGCATACAGCCTTCGTTGCTCCCCATGTCATTTTCCAGAGAACATCTTAATCCTCTCCACACTTCTTCATAAATTTCAGGATGTGCTCTCCTGCTGCAAATGATAAGCTTTGTTTAGCAAGAAGAGTCACAAAACCAACCTCTACCTCAACCACTTTTGTACTTGCTAAACTCTGAGGTCCAAAGAAGTCTGCCATAGTCCTTCCAGCTGCATGCTTGCAATTTTGTTGGCAGGTCATTGTAGATAATGTCAGCCACAATGATAGATTGTGAAATACGTGTTACAGGTCTTGCAGAAAGCATAATTCACTGCATGCCTTCTCAAAGAAGGCCAGTCAAAGGCAGTTACCCAACTTGGCTGAAAAATTGTGTATTATCACTACCCATATCCCTGTCCTCATCTTGACCTGGGCAGTCTGTACCTAGCAGGTTTGTAAAACAGTGGTGTTACTGAACAAAGATAAAGAAATGAGGCTATACTGCAGAAAGAAAAAGTAGAACCATCTTCTCAAAATCAAAGATATGGGGCAATAGGCTCACAACCTACCCACATCACTAGAAATTTTCTGTCCTTGCACCATCTTTTCCTGCTCATCTCTACTCCTTTTGCTCACTATAAAGGCCTGTGTGATCAGATTACTCATTCCTTTGCTTCCACAATGACACTTGCAATTGTCTGGTGCTCAATTGCCTACCTAACCGGTGTTGCAGAAGGGAAAGTGATTTTCATTGAAAAATGATATTTGCAGTACACTCAAGGTACCCCTGAAAATATCTCAAAATCCATGTTAAGTATAAACAAACCCAGCTTAACAACTACTTGCAAAACACTTCAACAAACTGCAGCATGAAGTGTACCTAAGAAGTATCAATGAATATATAAACTACATACATCATGACAATACTACCTGCATTTCACTGACACCACTTCAGATGTGTTCTAGCCCTGTCCTACAAACTGGTCTGTACCTGGTAAATGTGCCTCGAAAAGTTAATAAAACCTATGCCCCTTAGTACATTTACAAGGTTGTGACATTTGAAACCTCATGTCTTGGGAAAGTCATGATCAAAGAATGCAAGAGCACACATCTTTAACTACAAAAAGCAAACAAAGCATAAAGGCAGACATACCATATCCCAACAATGAACATTTGTAGAACAATAAATCCTAATATCTTACTTTAAAATCCAAATAGCACACTTTAACTGCAAAATATCCATTAAGTATACAAAGGCTGCAGTGATACTATCATGAATGTGCTTAGTTTCCAGTTGTGGAAACACTACTGGAAAATAATGCCAAAGTAAGTAAAGATAAACCAGAGAAAAATGGCAGACAAATCCAGACTTAATAAAGAACACAATATATTGCTTCTATTAACCTGAGGCATTGACAAAATAAGAGAATGTGAATTAATAAACATTTTCTGAAGTAGAAGTCTATAAAACTTTGTCATTAGTAAATGACATGCACAACATTTTTCTCCAAAAGACACCAGCATAGTAGGGTTGCCACCTTTTCAAATCCCTGAAGTGGGAAATTTTTTTAGAAACATGAGATTCTGTAGGACAAAACATATCCATGGTCAACGCAAAAGAGAACTTCATTTTTTGCCAAAATAAAAGCTTATTTTGTAACATTTGAGTTGCTATGATACTGCATATAACATTTAGCTGTTTCAGATACCAAATAACTGTTATATACAACTATTAAAGAAAACCTGTGCAATATTTTTGTCCATTTTTTAGTTTTTTTTTTTTTTTGTTTTGTTTTTATTTGTTGCGGGACACAACTGCCCCAAAGAAAGACTGTCACTTTCAAATAGAGACAGGTGGTAACCAGACAGCATACCTCTCCAAGAATCAGGGACAAATCAAGAAATAATCAGGTACAATTAGAAACACTTAAAGTATTAGTGAAACTTGAGACATTAACAGAATAGAGACGTTGAATTAATAAATACTTTCTGAAACAAGGTTATAATTTTAATTCTTGTTTAGTGCAGAGCTCAACAAATCAGCAACAAATCCAGAAATAATCACTTACATACACACATACAATTTGTTCAAGCACAGGCATTAATGACCTTCTAGCCTGCCAATATACCAAAACACTTGTTCCCATAAATGTCCATGCTCTTCTTAAAAATATCTAAACTAGTACTTTCTTTAATATAATTTGGTAGTCTGTTCCATGCAAAAGCTGCTCTTTCAGAGAACCAATTAGTGCACTTCTCATTCCTATAGAATCTTCTACATAGGTTATCTGATGATTCTCTAGTACTTTTTGATAACCCCAAACATTCCCAGAGGTAATTGCCACTAAATGCCCTATATACCCTAATACTTGAGATATTGACAGAACAAGAGAATGTAAACAAGGTTATCATCTGCAAACCATCTGTTTTAAGAGGGAGTAAAGCAGACAGAGATAATACTAGAGTCAAGAGTAGGGAATAGACAATACACAAATAAAGAAAACATTATAACTTCATGTGAGATGACACGCAAGTATACTACAAGAAGTACATCTCACAGCCTTAACCCTGTGTACCAACTGCAAGAGGAAAAGAATATGGGCTTTACAAATTTGGTGCATCTTCTGGGTTTATAGGTAGTTACTAGGCATACAATCCAGGGAACAACTGAACAGCCTAGCTCAAATTCCCAGGCCCTCTCTGATCCCTTAGGGCCCACCTTATTTTCTACCACCTCTTCACTTCAGAAAAAAAGAAATGAAAATGTTCATAAATATTATTTATAATGGACAAATGACAGCAGGCACAACATGATTACTACTTTAAGTTTGCTAAAATCATTGCAGCACTTAAAATAAAATTAAAACATGCTAACTGCCCTTTTCTAACATGTAAGTTATCGTATAGCACTGCTGGGTGAAAGAACAAAAACAATACATGACATACTTAGGGAGCTCAGCTGCTCACATTAGAGTTTTTCTTGAGCAGTTCTATGTCTTTGCATGATGAAAACACACTAAACTTATGAACAAAATCAAAATGAAACTCTATTGCAAAACAAAACGAATACCTTTAACTACTTTTTGTGAAACACTTTTCAAACGAATAACTAGCATGCCTGTACACTGCAACAAATATATATATTCTGATGAGAAGAAAACGACAGCCAAGGAACTATCAGGAGGATACTTTTCTAATGTATTATTACATACATGTAGTGTGAATACCTGACAGTCCAAATAAAAACAAAAGCATGGGCTCTTCTACTGGTTTTACAGTGCATGCCCATAATGGCAGGGGCTGACAAGCAAAATAAAAGCGCCCTACCTCTCAACCTGTTAGGACAAAAAATCTGCACAAAGCTTGATATACTTTGTGGACAGGGGACCAAAATTAGGGATATGTATTTTAAATATAGATCTTATAAACTTGGAAAGCTACTACAACAGGATTTTTGTGCATGCATTTTTCTGAAGGATATCGAAGTCTGAAACTCAAATGCCTGTTATTATCTAATAAATTGAATCCTCAGATTATGATTTGACAGAAAAACAGACATTTTATGAGCAACAAACCAAAGATATGGACATTGGAAAAATCTGGCTGAGGAATGCAACAAATCAGGGACAAATCCAGAAATAATCAGAACAAAGCAGAGTAAGGCAATTAAATTACTATTAATTTACTGCTCAACCTGTTAGCACAATAAATCTAGACATAGTCTAATATAATTGGAGGGGCAAAGGCCAAAAAATAGGGATATATTTTAAATAATGTGACAAATCAGGAACAAAGCCAGAAATAATCAGAACAGGACAGAGACATTACGACCTACATTTTTAAGTCACATTCCTCTGCCCGATATAGGAAACCAGCTGCAGCTCAGTCCATAACAACATTCAGGAATAAATAATCCATTAACACATTAAATAAATATTTGACATCTAGCCCTACATGTACTGAGTTTGGTTTCACTGTATTCGATCAAGTTGACATCAACCCAAGGGGAGGGGAAGAGAGAATAATTTTGGAAGAAAAAAAAGACAAGGTGGCAGTTAAAATTAAATGCCACTAGGGCACCTGGAATCAATGATTACATTTCACTATTGCTTATTTTAAAACATAGGGTTTTTTAAATCATTAAGGAATGTCACTTGAGTCTTTAAAAACGTCCTATTATTTGAATTTTATATATACGCAATTTTATTGAATGTTTTTTCTTGTACTGTTGAATATTTTAGAGTGTGTTTGGACTTAAAGGTATTAACATTCACTGTTAATGGCAGTGTTTTACTATACTAGGAAGTAATAGACACATATATTTTTAAATCCCATTGTGCTTTAATAGTAAGATGTAGTTACTATTTATTTATTCAATTTTACTATCTTTATTTCATTGATTATTGTTTTAACTGTTTTTTGACTATAAAAAATGGAGCACTGTTGCTTGTATAATGTTCTGAGGAAGTTCACCTTCAGTATATGAAAGCACTTAATAATTAAAACATTTATTTTATTTTGGGCAGTCCTTTTCATTAGCAGTTAAGTTTCAACTTACTTATTTTGGTTTTATTGTATTATCCACTGTTTTTACTGTTGGAGGTATCTGGTACAAAACACTTCTATTATATAAGATCTGAAACTGATCCCTGAAGAGTGAATCAGCCGACAGATCTGCTAAACATACAAATAGCTTTTAAGGTGTTAATGCTAATCAAAAGCATGTTTGTAGAGGGCCACCCCCCACTAATAGGGGAAACTAAACACAAACCATAAGATACTGCAGACTATGGTCTTGATGAATTATTGTTTTTCCTCATATGTCATTAAGCAAGCAGTTTCCAATAGAACACATTTCAAGGTGAAAACAGGTCAGCAAGTGTAAAGCTTATGCAATCAAATTTTAAATTCTTCTGTGATAAAAAAAATAATTTCAGGTCTAGTAATACAAATATAGCTGACTTTTAGGTCTCACTTTCAATTTACTTTCAAATTAGCATCTCTTAGCGGAATCCTTGGAAGACATGTATTCAAAACAATGGTTCTTGTTATACTGAAGTGATTTCTCTTGCAACAGGATAGGAGAAGATCTCATCACGGTAAACAACATGTGTACAGGTATGTATAATTGTATCATACACACACACACACACACACACAGATATATATATATATATATATATATATATATATATATATATATATATATATGTGTGTGCGTATTAGAAATCACACTTTATTAAAGGTTTGTTCTGTCATGAACAAGTCTTATCTTATCAATGATCACATTAATGTTAGTTCGAGTGAAAATATGGATTTGTGGTTTATACTGACTATGATATGTGAGTTCATTTAATGATATACAAGCAGCAAACAAATAAATCCAAACCATCCCAGAAGTTGAAAATGTTGAAACACAGGTGCCCAGTAGAAAGGTAGCTGGAATAAAGAAGCTGAACCATGACAAAGTAAAATCTTCTTTTTTTAATACAAAATGGTGAGCGCTTTCCCAATGGTAACCATTGCTTCATCAGACCATCATTTAATGATATGTTTATGCTTTTGGCATGCAATGAGTTTAATATTTCATAACTATTACTCAAGGAAAGAGAGTCAACTGATCAATTAAAACTTTTGGAAGCCAAATGTTTTCAACTAATGATGAATCAATCATACCTCAGGCCACTGTTTTCAAACCATGAGCCCTCCTGCACACATTTTTCAGACCATGCATAAATGCATTTGCTCTTTTGGATTCACTTCCCTGACTGTTTTAAGTGGTATTGCTTTTTAATAGAGCAATATTTGATAGAGGGTGTTTCAAATTTATAGTTTTGAACATTTTTTCCAGTAAGCTGTAAAACAAAATGTGTTTAAGAATGATGACAAAATTACCCATTTCAAAGAATTTCAACCATAAAAGAACACTCAAATTGTTGTTATTATCCTCCAATATTTTTACTCATAAATTATGTCTACTTTATGTATTTTGTACACATCATGTGTTTGATTGTGATAAAAATGTCCACAACAAAATATGTCAGTTTGCTTTACTTAAACACATATGATCCTCCAAAGACTAAGGCTTTCTTAATTTTATCAACTCAGAAAGGTCAGCCATTTTTTACAACAGACATCTCCCAAACCAAGCAATTATAGCTACATTGATAGATGTATCCTTCACATATGTTTATGTTGAAAAAGTAATAAGAATAAAATAACAAAAGTTAATACATTTCTTTCACAAAAACACACAGTACTCAAAGCATTCCAAGTTAATTCACACACACACACACATGCACACACGCACACACACACACACACACACACACACACACACACACACACACACATTTACACAAATTTTGCAGTTAGAGTAAATTCTCTTTAAAAATGAACAAATCATAAGGGCATATTGTACTTTCATCCACAAACTTCTCCCAATGGCATTAATAGTCCCTTTGTTGACTGCGCACATTCCTTACTGTGATGAAGAATTAAATTACATGCACTGTGCTAGCTTGGATGATCTACAGGAAACTGTATAAAGATCAGTAGCATCACACCATAAGGCAGAGCCATGTTTAGCACAGTTTAAATAGGAGAGTGTTTATGATAACAGCATAAAAAATATTAACCATTGCAAAACATACGCTAAGTCAATATACACAATCCCTGCAGAAGTAACAGTCATCTGAATAATTTTGCATCAAGGAGAACCATTACTAATGCAGATGTTGCTGTTGGCAAACAACTTTTCATTTCAGTGCTTTATCTACAAATGCATTGCCTGCTGCCCTTGAAGGATAAATAGCCTATGTTTCATTATAAAAAAATGGTGTGCTGATGGTATTGCCATAGCATTTCCTGATCTAAAGCAGCTTTAGCATAGGGAATGGCTGGAAAACAGCAACAACAGGGTCATAGTTAGTTACTTGGTCTGCAGTTCAGGAAGTTATTTTGCTGCCTAGCTCAAATTCCCGACTGCAAACATTGTCTGGTTAAGTGACTTGCTCAACCTCACACAGTAGGTAAATGAAGGTAGAAAGTTTCAAATCCTGCACCCTTGGAACAGGAAGCAGCTCATTAGTATTAGTCCATGATACTAACTGCCACACAGAGTAATGAATTTTAACGAAATGCATATATCCTTCTTCATCCAATCTTGCAGAGAAGGCTGTATCACAGTAATAGTGAACAATGATTACATAATGGATGCCGAATATGAGACATTTCTGATAATCACTCTAAATAATGCAAACTATAAGATCTGACACAAATCAACTCATTTGCATTTGCTATAGGCTGTAAATAAGGTATTGCAAATCTATATTACTGAAATGCAGTGTGTTTAGACACGATTACATAACCCAGTCCTGTTAATGCGTTAATTCATTCTTTAAGGAAATGAACAAAGTAAAACCATTAAAGATAATATAAATGCTGCAGCATCTTTTGTTCAGCAATATACAAGTCATAGCAAAAATTAGAAGCATTACTGTATACAAAATACTATGTATGGGAGGTGGCGCTTACATGCTTGCAGAATATTTACATTTCATTTTTTAGTTCCTTATATTTTCCCTGCCATCAAGAATAGCTATCCCCTCTGACATCATTCGGTGCGTTAGACCTATTTGAATGGCTGATAATGCCATATAGTCAGTGTAAATGCCTCTGGGGTCAACAGAACTGGATCATGGACAAATGGGACCTTATGCAGGTGAAAGAAACAGAACTCTACCAGTCATACTAATATGCCATTACTGTTTCTCAGCAGTTACCATAAAACAATGTTTAAAGCTTTTGGTGCGCATACCATTTTCTTCTTTAGTTTTACAATTATCACAGTGATTTGGATTTTATTTAAAACATTTATTTCAAATTATGCAGCATAAATAGTGCCCACCATCTTTAAAGAAAACAAAACATTCTTACATTAAAAACAGACAGCTGAACAGCAGCAAACTTTTCTTCAATTGAAACTAACTTTTATTAAGAATGTATCTGACAATCCATTAAACTACAACAGGTATGCTGGGATTCATAGTCAAGCAGCATATAGTGAAGCACTAATTAGCGGCTATGTGAAGGGTAAGGGAATTCAAAAGACAATGTGAAATGCATTTGTTAACAGCTTAGGACAGCCAAACGGACATGTGTCCCTTTAAAGTGGCAGCCCAGGAGCACTATATAGTGAAGTGGCTTGGTCAGCAGAGACACACAGTAGACAAATAAATACTCTGGGATGCAGGAAGTATTTAGACGAGCACACACACACACACACACACACACACACACACACACACACACACACACACACACACACACACACACACACACAGACACAGATATGACCATCAATTACAGTCCTTGTATGACTGCGTAGACCTCAGATATTTGCTTGTGATCAAATGAACAAATACATAATTAACTAGAAGTGTATTTTATCTGTCTGAATTTGAGTAACATACAGTGCAATGCCTTCCCAAACGCTTTAATGAAAAATCAGAGACAAAAACTCAGAATCAGGATTAGCTTTTAAATTGTGGTTTTATTTACTTGGAAAGTTGCTAGCATAACAGCTTTTGTGTTAGCAAGCATTATCTGAAGACTATGAAGTCTGAAACTCATGTTTGTCACTATTAAGTAACTAGAGTCTGCAATACTTTAGCAGAAAGCAACACATTTTATGAGGAATAGATTATAAATATGAGGAAAAATCAGGGACAATTAAGAAACTATGCCCTCTGCAAATACACATGCACAATATACTCAACCATGAATTACAGCCATTTGTATGATTGTACACTTCAGAATATCTAAATGAGTTCAAGTAAATAAATAAACTCATAAATAATGGTCCAGAAATGTATTTTTGGTCATTGCTGTTAGAACCATATAGTGAAATCCACTGCAACTCTCCTCTTTCACTTCTTAGCTCAAGAATAAAAGACAAAGACCCACAAATCAGGAACAGAAATTAAATATTTATATTTATTTATTTTATTTTATTTATTTATTCATTGATGACCAGGTTAGCCCTACTAAGTCAGTGTCCTCTTTTCAGAAGAGACCTGATATGGTATTCATACAGACTCGGGGGAATCTGACATGGACAATTGGGAACTTCCCTTACTCTTTTTTCAATAAATGCCATGGGATCTTTTACATCAACCTGAGCTACCACTGACTTAGGCAGATGGAACTTTGGTTTAACATCTTAACCAAAAGTTGCTACATTCAGGAGTGGAGAACCTTGCCCCCATATATAAATATTAGCATTGAAAAAAAAAAAACACCTACCTAATCTGGAAATAGAACCCACTGCCTTCTGAGCTTTCATCAACAAAAGTAGATGTGTTACCTACTGAGCCACTGATACTAAGAATTTTCATACAGACTTAAGAAGTTACTGGAACCCACAAACAAGCATTTTCTGAAGGATATACCTTCTGAAACTCACACTTGTCATTATTTAGTGACTGTAATCCACCGCAACTCGGCAAGTTAGCCATGCATTTTACAAGTAACCAACCAGAATACCTCTCAGCTTCTTTGCTCAAAAATTTTGGACAGCACCAAAAATTATGGAGGGGGGGACCATGGCCCAAAAAGGGCACATTTTAAATATTTTCTTTTATTTAGTTATTAGCCAGGTAAAGTCCCTACACAAAGTGTCCTTTTCGGTAATGAACCAAGAGCGATGTCTGAGTGACTTGCTCAAAGTCATCTTGTAGTAGACATGGAGAATGAAAAGATTCAAACCTTGTACTTTTCGCTACAACCAGTTGCACTTAAAAGGGTAATATAACCAGTGTCACATGTACATCATGCATTTTCTGAACAATAATTATGAAACTCTAATTACTGGCATTACTGACTGATGGTAATCTGCAGGGATTTACCAAAGAATGAAATTAACAAAGGACGGGGCATAAATGTGAGAGAAAATCAGAGATGTTCTGCAAAATCAGAGATAGACAGGAGGCAGAGTACTCAAAGCACCTAAAAAAATAACAGAACAACAAAAGCACAGTGTTCAAACTCACTTAGAATGTTAAAATAATAACAGGTTTGCATCAGCATGCATTTTCTGAAAAAGAATTGTAAAAGCCTAATGACTGGCATTATAGACCAACTAATCCTTGTGCTTTATCTAAGAATGAAGAAGCTAATGAAGTTCTGGCAGGTAGTGCAGATGACTAAGGCTCTAAGGTCTTAATGAGCTGACCTTTGACCCAAAGGATACAGGGTTTTATTATTTCATAGGATCATAGGTTCATAGGCAGGTACTAGGCTATCGGCACTAGGGTCTATACAAGCCTAGCTTTCGCCAACTAAGAAAATTATTTTCCTGTGCCCCTGTCAAGCAAAGCCACAGAGGTGATCCCCAGGGTGAATTTCCTATTTCCCATCCTATCATCAAGATTTTTCTTGAAGAGTGCTAATGAGGAGTTTTGTTTGATATAGATAGGTAGTTTGTTCCAGAGTATGGGAAGTCTCTGGGACTGGAATCTATCCCTCCAGCATGTCCTGTTTATTGTAGTGACAAGGTTTAGGTCCCTAGAGCATGTAGCTCGGAGGGATTGGGATTTCTTTAAGCATGTCCAACAGCTCTGGGTTTGACATAGCTTTGTATGTTAGACAGAGATCACTTCTGAGTAGGTGATATGCGATGGAGCTGGAGTTTTTTGAGACGGTCTGCGTAGGGCATCTGTTTGAGGCCAGTAATCCTCTTTGTGAGGTATTTCTGTGGCCTTTCCAGTTGTTGTAAATGTCTTGTGAGATACATACCAAAAGGGGCTTTGTACTCTATAATGGATCTAATGAGTGACGAGTAGAAGGGAAAAATTACCTCTTTTTTCCTGGATGAGAAACCTTTTGTGATGAGGTGTGCCACGTAGAAGGATTTCCTGACTACTGTGGCGATGTGATTATCAAAGGAGAGACTACTGTCCACCTGTGTCCCAAGGTCTCTTATCACACTTTCAGTGTTAAGTATACTACCACCTATGTGGTAGCTCATGCATGCAGAGTTTTTACCAAAGGGGATGACAATGCACTTTTTGGCATTGAGCTTGAGGCCATGGCTTTGACACCAGGCATCTGTCTCAGTGAGGCCCTTTTGTAGGATGTCCATGTTGTTAAGAGTTTCATTTATGGCTCCTAGTTTGCAGTCATCTGCAAACTTCATTAGCCAAAGACCTTCTGTGTTAGCCTGTACTTCAGAAAATTAGATACCAAACAGGAGAGGACCCAGGACTGAACCTTGTGGTACTCCATTTGTAACTGGTCTGAAGTCAGATTTGGAGTCTGCTACTTTCACAGTGTGGGTTCTGTCAGTGAGCCAATTGGCAACCCATCTTGTGACATAGGGGTTTATACCTAGTTTAGTGAGTTTATCTGTAATTCCAGAGTGGGGGGATGGTGTCAAAAGCCTTGGCGAGATCTAGATAAGCTGTGTGAGCCACCTTAGCCTCATCTACAGCTTTGGTGACTGCTTCAAAGAAGTCAGTCAGGTTTAGGGGACATGATCTACATTTTACAAACCCAAATTTGGTGGGTTCCAGAGTTTGGAGATTACCAATGTCTTTGTTTATAAGTTCCATGATGATACGTTTCATGGCCTTGCAGACCAGGCTCGTTAAGCTAATGGGGCGGTAGTTCCCGAGGTCCATGGGGGCTCCCCCTTTGTGGGGTAGGATAGCCATCACTTTGCACCATTCAGTGGGCACAAAGCCTGAGGTGAGGCTATGACTGAACATGGTGTTTAGGTGGGGTGCCAGTTCATTCTGTAGTTCATGTAGAACGCAGCCTGGGATGTTGTCAGGTCACATGGATGCTGTGTTCTCAGCTTTGGAGAGTGTGGTTTTTACCTGTGCAGCCGTGATTACAGGAACGTTGCATTCTTCTGGTATAGAGATACACCCTTTAGGGGGTGGGGGAGTAAAGCTAGACTGAACCTATCTGCCAGGATGTTGGCAATATCAGTTGGTTCTGTATATTTAGTGCCATTGTGCTGTAACTCAGAGATTCTTGACATAGCTATAGAGTGCTTTGTGGTTATCTTTAGAATCAGTGGTGATTTTGTTTTCATAACTAGGTTTTGGAGGATTTTATGAGGCATCTCAGCTTCTTACTGAGGCTGACCAGGGAGTTCTTCCAGTCATGGGATTTTACTCTTTTTTGCAGCAGTTTCTTTCTTCTGTTGTAGAGTTTGTTTATGGCAGTGGACCACCAGATTGGCTTCCTTTTTTTGGAGGATAGCATCTTGGTTCTGTTAGGGATAGCACAATCCATGCACTTGTGTAAGTGCTTATAAAGTGCATTTGTGTAGAATTCAGCAGTCGTACCTCTATTGTCCATCTGCATGGGTGTTGTGAAGTTTGCCACTTCTGTCTTAAGAAGCGTGAAGTTGGCTTTGGAGAAATTTTTTATGGTGGTTTCCCTAATGGCAGGTGGGGGTGGGATGTGGATGTCTAGGCTGCTTAGCTTGTGGTCAGATCTGACCAATGAGGAATTGACCTCTGGTGTGGAACATTGGCCACCCATGTTGATAATGACCAGGTCTCGGATATTGCTGCCCCTGGTGGTGGATGTGGATAAGTTGATCCAAAGCATTGGAATTTATGATTTCCAGAAAACGTTGAGCAAAAGGGTTGGTACATGAGTAGTTTTCCCAGTTAATGGTGGGGTAGTTGAAATCACCCATTATTAGGGTGTTGGATTGTACCCTAATATTTTCCAGTGTTTTAACAAATGAGGAGTGGGAATCCTAGGGCATGGTGGGGAATTTGTAGCAAGTTACAATTTGGATTGCGGTCTTGCCCAGAGTTAGTTGCACTTGGATAATCTCAGATGCATTATGCTGAGCAACTAGCCTGGAGGTGTAGATATCCTTTAGTGTTTCAGTCCAGGTTAGGTGGCCGAAAGGTGTGTTATAAATTATAGCCTGGTAATGCAGGGGTGCTCTCTGGAGCCTTGAACCAGGTCTCTGTCACTGCACAGATATTGATGTTCTCCATTTTAAGGAGTGCCTTGAGTGAATGCATGTTGAGGTTTAGACTTCTAGCATTGAGTAGCGTTACCCTCAGATTTTGCTTGCTTTGTACCTGTTACGGTGGTGAATTTGTCCTTTGAACCTTGCCTAAAAAGACACTATAGGGGTGGCAAGAGCCTTAGCCAATATCTGGAATCCCAAGGGCGACATGTGCAGACCATCTCTGGCAAAGCATCATGGTCTGTCAATCATGTCATCCAGGCAGACAGATACTGGATCCACTTAGAATGACACCAGAAGCTTAGCCAATTGATTAAGTCAATCATTTTGTCCTTGTACTGTAGTATCATTGTGGGTGATGGAAGGATACTACTCAGGGCTAGGGTCATACCTGCCTGGGCTACAAGATCGGAGAGCTCTTCCATGTCTCTTTTCATGTAGTCCAGGGAGGTACATCTCAGGTCATTCACACAACATGGACAATGACAGAGTCATATTTGTACTTGTTGTGGAATGAGCTGAGTGTGTGCATTATGTGGCAGATCCTGGCACCTGACAGGCAGCTGAAAGTAACTTTCTTCTTGTTCAGCCTGGTGAGTGGAACATCAGTGTGCCTGACTATAGAGTCACCTATAACTAGAATGTTGGGTACGTTGTTATACCTTATGGGCTGTGGTTGAGTGACACACTGAGTTTGTGGACTATGTGTCATTTGGGGTGTGTTGGGGGTGGAGGTTGCATGCATTTCTGCTTTGGAGGTCTCTGTTGTTTGAGCAGATTTTTAATTGAGAGCCTCAGCAAATGTAGGTGTGTTTTGTGTTGCTATGTGTGTATTTTAGTGGTGTAGGTATTGAGGGACTATGTGATAAGTGTGATGTGGTGCCAGTGTTTACCTTCTCCTCTTGACTGTCTAGTCCAGTCTTGGTTGAAGAGAGTTTTGCTTCCAATTTGGCTATATAAGTGTATCTCTCACAGGTTGTAGTGTTGGGTGGTAGGAGGAGAGGGTTGTCTGTGTACATGAGGTAATTGCTGCATTGCCCCAAGATGCCCAGATTCATCAGGTAGACAGGATAAAACACCGGAAGCTGACCTTAGACATGCCTGGATAGGTGCTTATTTATTAAGTACTAAAAACTGTTTTCATCTAGACAAGTGAGGAAAGTTGAGTGCTGTAGTAATTTTTAGCTTATTTAGTGATGATGAGTTCTGAACAAGTGCTGAGCTCAAAGAAACACATTTGAGCACTAAAACTAAAAAACTGGCTAGTTCTAAGGGAATATTTGAAAAGCAGACTTTATGGCGCCAGGAATAGTTTAACCTTAGCTAAGCAGAGATGCATAAAGTGTATTTTTTTTATAAGAGTAGCAAATGAGCAAACTGATTTAAACAAATTAACCAATAAAAAGCTAAAAACTGACTCCCATTCCAGCAGTCTTCGATCAGACAAGTTCTAACTGCACACTCCTGCTACTAGGGTGCAGAGGAACCTTCTCCAAAAAGATGGTCTGGATTAGTGCTCAAGTTATACAAACAAAGCAAGATTCAGTAGGTCTGAATTTAGTCTATGCTACAGCAAACAAGGCATACCAATTTCAGAAAGAAACAGTTCAAATAAGCAGGCACAATAAGCCTTTAACCAGAAACTCCCAGCTCAGAAGGGCAGAATCTACCCTCTCCTCCCACAAGAGTGCAGACCACACCTTCTTAATGTAAAATAACTGGCCCAAAGCCCAAGTGCTTAAACCAGAACTAATGCACTTTTAGAATAACAGACACTAAGCCTTCAATCAGCAACTCCCAACTTAGAAGGATGTAAGTTACCTGTCCTGGCACAACAGTGCAGACTACAAACCTTCTTAATGTAAAGCAACTGGTCTGAAGCCCAAGTGCTTCAACCAAAGGCTTAGAATAACAGTTATAATTTAATCAGGCTACTAACAAGCAATAATAAATGCAGCAGAATAAATGAAATAAAGTAGGAAGAAACCCAAATACAGTAAAAGCAGATGAATAAAGTGCATTCTTTTTATATATAACAATAGAAAACGAGCAAACTGATTTAAACAAATTACCCAATTAACCAGTAAAAAAGCTCAAAACTGAGCCCTGTTCCAGCAGTCTTCAATCAGACAAGTTGTAACTGCACTCTTCTGCCACTAGGGTACAGGCAAACCTTCTCCAAAAAGATGGCCTGGATTAGTGCTGAAGTTATACAAACAAAGCTAGATTCAGCATGCCTGAATCTAGTCTGTGCTACAGCAAACAAGGTACACCAATTTCAGAAAGAAATAGTTCAAATAAGCAGACACAATAAGCCTTTAACCAGAAATTCCCAGCTCAGAAGGGCAGAATCTAACCTCTCCTTCCACAAGAGTGCAGACCACAAACTTTCTTAATGTAAAATAATTGGCTTGAAGCCCAAGTGCTTAAACCAGAACTAATACACTTTTAGAATAACAGACACTGAGCCTTCAATCAGCATTTCCAAGTTTAGAAGGGTGTAAGCTACCTGTCCTGCCACAACAGTGCAGACCACAGACCTTCTTAATGTAAACCAACTGGTCTGAAGCCCAAGTGCTTAAACCGAAAGGCTTAGAATAACAGTTACAATTTAATCAGGCTACTACCAATCAGTAATAAATGCAGCAGAATAAATACAGTTGAGTACTTTTAAGAAAAGGCAAAAGCAAAATAAAGTGCAATTTTTTTCCTTCCTCCATTTGCCTACTATGTGACTCTGAGTAAGCATTTAACCAGACAGTGCTCCTGGGTTGCCCCCATTAGGGCATAAATGTGAAGCAAAAAGTTCATAAGTGTTTTCCAAACTCACAAGAAGAAAAGTGAACCTGTAATGACTTACATTACTGAGTCAAGTGGCATCTGCATGAAAGAGTGTACACAGACACAGACACACACACACACACACACACACACACACACACACACACACACACACACACACACACACATCCAACTGGCTTCACAGGGGCTCCACATCCCAATTCTCTCAGCTAAATATTGGCATAAATTTAAAAGGTCCACAGTATGGTTCTTCAGAATAGCTTCAAAGCTTCACATCTCACTACTGCTAGGAGAATCTCTCATATCTATTTACTAAATGTTGTTACTTGATTAAAAATCCCGCACAACTGTGTTTTGAACTATGTCAAGGGCAGGAAGTCACTCCCTGTCTCTCACTGGCACAAACGCTTTACATTTGAACTAGTGCTAGAGATTGGAGCTTGTGGCACTTTACGCCCAAATAGACCAGTTGAATGGAGTTGATGTAAGTAATCAGTATTAGAAAATCTAAGCATGGTATGGAGATGTGGGTAGTACTTTTTTAATGATTTATAGGGGCCCCCCACCAGCACAGGGTCCAACGCAGCTGCATAGGTCACCTTGGTCTGGATCTGGCCCTGCATATACAGTATGTGGCACCTGTGTCAAATGATTGGTGTTATTCTAACTTCTATGAGGCAGAAACCTACATATTTTTCTCATTTTTACTAATCTGCATTCCATTACTTCAGAAAGCTACTTACTGTGTCTTTGTATACATATGTTTCTATTTCTTATTAAAATTATACATATCTCAAAGTATTTCAGTTTGTAAATTATGTTTTGCAATCATTTGTCAGTAGTTTCATCAAATATTTAGCAAGCAAAATATATAACGTAAAATCAACTTAAAAAAGACCAGAGTACAGCATTATTCTTCATTACTTACCCATTGAGCAAAGTCGGCTAAAGTCTTCCAAATTACTGTTAGAGGCATGACATGCTTAAATCAAATATAAGGAATGCTATTAGGATAAAGTATGACCAAAGGAAACTTACCATGCATTTCAAGGCCAAACATGTGAAATGATAGATACATAAATAAATAAATACATAAATAAATAAAATTGTCCTGGTCCCCTTCAATAACACACATCACACCAAGTGACATTTGACGACCTTTATTAGATTTCCATAACATAGCTTTGATCACCAACTTTATTAATTACTATTCATGATATGATTCTAAATACAGCATAACATCCTTGTAATGTTAATCAGGGCAGTGTACCTACTCACCCTGCCCAGTAAGCAGCGTCCATACCTCTACTCACTTACTTTACTTATGAAGCAGCGTCCCATCTCACTTCATACACCATTCATTGTAATGTCAATCAAGGCAGCGTACCTACTCATGTTGCCCAACAAGTAGGGTCCATACCTCTGCTCACTTACTTTTACTTATGAAGCAGCATCCCAGCTCACTTCATACACCATCCATTGAATTACCTTCACCAAATAAGCACCATCCTTCCCTCAGCTTGCTTATCTATTCAGCAAGCTTCCTCCAACTACTATTTCCTTTCCCCAGATCCTTGAAATGAACATCCAGACATCAGAGGGGGAACAGAAGAGGGAAAGCCTATCCCTCTTCTTTGCCTACCCCCACTTATAAAATCACCCTACACCCCACCAACGAAAAGAGGGAGGGTGGGTGGGTAGCCAGTTCATGCCAAAATGTGATTGCATAACCCACTACACTAGACTAAACCTCATAAGCCCCTCCCCATCATTATCTCATTTCCTCTCAATTATCCCTGCCTCCACTTAACCCTTTCACCTCCCCAACCCACTTACCCCCTTTAATATTAACCTGCCCCCCCCCCCCCCATGGAGATGTCCCGGGACAACTTAGTTTGTTGCCAAACTTCATTTAAACAAGCATTCACCAAAGCACTCATTAGCTTCTGTACAGACCAACAAAATGGTGTATCTCCAAATTGGTGCTACCCTGATCTCACTCTCTGTAGGACCTTAATATTAGGAAATAAACTCCTTTTTGAGACTTCATCGTTGATCATGTGCATCACCAGTTAATGTAGCTAACAGAAGCAAATAAATGTAGACTTAAGCAAATAATCTGTCATTACATTGTTCTACTAAAAATACGTCTGAGGCTTCCCATTCTTCTCAAATAATCTGGCATTATTTTTATTTGAGAAGAATAAGAATCCTCTTTTTTTTGTATGCATACAAATAGAAAATGGGAAAGTATAGCTTCTAAAAGGCGGATATTATATTTGTGTGCACCTTTAAGAGAAATGGTTTCTTTAGCCTCTATCTACATGGTCAAATGAATACTACATGGTCTGGCTTCCTGTAGGTACTGTGTAGTTTGAATGTAAATGCTGATGAAGATGACTGCAAAAAATGTACCACAGTATGTTTGACAACCAAATGCAACAAGGATGCTGGGATTATTTACTGGCATAGTTGATGTACTTAGCATGGTAAATAAAACTATACAGGGAGTAGAGCTTTTTCTAATCAGTGTTCCTATTCTTTTTGCAATTTGTTTAACTTGGAAGTTGTTGGATGTTTTGCTTACAGAGTTCATGTGCTTAGCACATTAAACTGCATATCCTAAGAAAAGAGGTTTTCATAAGCAGAGATGATTTTACATGTGCATCTGTTTCTGTTTGGAGGTAGGGGATTGTTTGTTTCCAGAGCTTATGCACTTAGCACAGTAATGGTAATTATACAAGGAGCAAAACTTTTCCATAGAAAAGTCCATGCTACTTGCCAGACAGTCTTATTTGGGAATGGGGGTGACTGCTTGCTTAAAGTCTATGTGCTCAGCATAGGATACAAGAAGGAGATCTTTTGGTAAACAGAATCCATACCGCTTATGAAGGCCTTTATATCTGGAGAAGGATTATTTGCTAATTAGATCATCATCACCAGAGTGTTATCTACAAACAAAAACTAGAAATTAAGGAAACAATTCTGTGCGTCTATATTACGGCATTGAATGGGCTGTTAAGTGAACGCCCTTTTATTGACACATATTAAGTGAAATACAAAAACCTCGAATGGCCACAAAAGTGATTTTTTTTCCCCAGGGGAAAAAAATCGCTTGGCCAATGAAAAAAAAAAAAATTCAGACCGTATATATGAAGAGATAAACAAATAATTTGCTATTTCATATATATATATATATATATATATATATATATATATATATATATATATATATATATATATAGTACTGTAATGTATTTATTTTGTACAATAGATAATTTGTATTGAAAATAAACACTGAGTCTGGGGAAGACAGAAAAGGAATGCTTTGTGCCACTACAACTGAAAGGTACTCCCACAGTCCATTACTGGTAAAATACCATTCTGCAGAGTTGGAGCCAAAGGCCCAGTTTTGTAGTTTGGATCCCTTATTTCTGGCACTGACACCTTCCATCTCCTGATAAGCATTCCTGTTAGACAGGCAAGCATAAGGCGAGGTCTGTTCAAAATCTCATTCTTTAAGTCAGGAAATCTTCCATTGCCACCTGGAAAGGGGAGGGGTGGCAGAAAGGACATTTGGAAAAAGTATACAAGTACTCATTTTGTTGCCTTTTTAGCTCTCACTTTTTAAACAAGCCATTAACCACATCAACAAATATTACCAAGAGGTAATGGGAAGGTTTTTGACGAGTAAAATCAAATTTGTTTTACATGGTTGCACTTTCAGTCAGACCTGATTTATAGATGTTATTCCATAGAATTCAGGTTTGTGTCTGTAATAAGTTGCTTGATAAATGTGCATATAGAAGCATGTTAGAAGCAGAATTTAGTAAAAAAATGAACAACCTTTTTTCCCTCATCACCTGCTATCAACTCATCTAAAGTGTTGGTTGCCTGACAGATTTCTTCACTCTGTTGCATTTCTGTTTTCTTTTCTTGCTTAAGCTATATTGTTTCCTTCTATTATAAGTTACTTTGATAAACTATTAATGGTAGAGAAATGCTTTGCCTTTTGATATTGAAATACATCTTCAGCTCTTATACTTCTTTTTTAATGTATTGCTTTTTCTTCTATTTATCCTGGTGTACTTTTGCAAATTCTGCATAAGCAAATGTTTGTGACTTTGTTTAGGCACTTGTTATTGCATTTTAACTTTCATATATTTTGTTGCTTTTGTACCTTCATTTTTCCTCTGTATCTCATTGTTTTTCTCTGTCTATGATTTAATCTGAATATGTTCAACTGGATATGGTCTGAAAATGATCTAAATGGACCAGAGTCCTTACCTAGTTAATACAATTACAAAAGTAAACTAGACAGAGAGAGAGAGAGAGAGAGAGTGAGAGAGAGAGAGAGATAAACAAATAAATAGACAAATATCCAAATGTAACAGAAAATAATTTCAAACCATAGTGAGCAAGGCATATTTTCTTCCTCAGAAAAAAATGGAAAAGTTCTTCCTATGATGCTCAGATCTTTCAGAATGCACAAGATTTCACTTTCTGGCATGCTTTTTCAAATTTAATTAGTAGCTTGACTACTTGTTGGAGCTGGCATGGGAAACAGAAGTGTGATGCGACTGTCTTGGCTTGCCGCAGATCGGAGAGAGGTTGTGAGACTACATAAGCTGGATGCATGTTCTTGTGGATGAAGCCACACTAGAGACCAATGAACTTATGGGAATGCTGTCTGAAAGGTGAAGCAGGGCTGTCCTTAGGGGTTTTATCACTTTTAGTACCAAGTGGCATGTCCACACTGATGCCTACTTAATATCAAATCCTTATAAATTTACTGAGCATGTGATACGAACAATTCCTGATAGTCGCCTAAATGACGGGTCCTGTTGTTTGACTCTTTTACAGCAATGCATATAGAATGAATGGACCAGTTGTGTGAGAGATAAGGTTTGGTAATACGCAGGGAGTGAGAGCAAAAAAATAGAAAATTAGAGTTAATTTTCAAAATTTTCATAAACTTGTCCAAGAGTAACAGATTAATTATTTAAATCTTAGTTATTTACAAATGAATGCATTTACTGCCTGTCTCCTAGCCCTTATATGCTCAGCTCTCTGGCTGATTGTTAAATTATGCCATTTTTACCCTATGCATAAAGCAGAAGCTTCTTCTGTCATATCATCTAATTCTGATACACTGGTTATTACCTTTTCATCTCCCTTTAATGTTTTTAGCTTAAGTTGATATGCCATGTTTAAAACAGAAACATAGAAACATGACACAGAGCTAAAGGATTATTTAAACACAATTCCAAGTTGATTACCTGCATAGCAAGAACAAACACATGATAAACACTAGCTAGACAAAGAGGACCATCACACTTGGGTAGATCACTAGAAATAATAGTTCTGTTAGCACTTTCTTCCCTTAATTAACAACATGGACCTGAAATCCACATTGACACATATATACATTTTTATTTGGCCTGTTACAAGGCTTGAGACAATAATTCCCCCCTCTATAAATACATGACTTGTGCAGCACAATCTTGTTTATATGGAACTTTCAAGCCATTTCAAACCAAGTGTGCAATAACCCCTTTCAAAGATAAATAACAGAAGCTCAAAAATATTCTGTTGTAGTTTACTACTAAAGCAGACAAATTTCACACCCCAAAATGAGAACACTGAATCAAACAGTGAGAATAACCTCTTTCTTGGTACTAGGTTAACAGTGATACCCTGATGGAGCATGCGTAACAAGCAGTCTTCGACTTCAAGGGAGTAGCTTGCATGTATTCATGTTCCAGAATCTGCTTTACTCTATTCAGTGTCATATAGGAAGAGGAGTTGGAGATGTTATAGTCTGCCCCATACCTCACTAGGGGTAATGAAGAGAAATAATCTTTGGCTGGATTCAGCTCATTGCAGGGCACAGAAACATGCCTATACACACCTTTCCTAAGAACACACACACACACACACACACACACACACACACACACACACACACACACACACACACACACACACACATGCATACTCATACATTCACTCTTGCACACCTGTGGGTAATTCAGAGGTTTGCCTTTTCACACATCAGATTGTTTTTGGGGTGTGGGAGGAACCTGTAGACTGATGAAAACCCACACTGACAGAATTTAGGCTTACAAATATGTAAGAATGTACCCCAGCCAGAAGCCGAGCCTGAGAACCAAGTAGCTTGTAAGACAGAAATTTAAACAACAGTAAATGTTACAACACTTTGTCATACATTCACTACTAAATGCTTCTAGTATCAATGCACAGTCTGCTTCAGGGCTTTATAGTCATATGTTATGAACTGCTCAGACAAAAATGGAAAATATTTATGTTTTCCGTAGCAGTTGCTGATCCTATTGCAAGTATACGAGGGAACAGTTTAGCATTTAGTAGGAATTATACTCCAAATAATTGCTGGAACCTATTTTCTGAGAGACTGCCTTCCAGACTATCTGCAAATATACAGAGCTGAGTATATTTTTCTGGTTATAGAGTTTGTTAATTGTTGCTTAGATCTCTGTTGAAACTGTTGTCTCCCTCTTCTGAGAGACTGATCTGCAAATATACAGAACTGAGTATATTTTTTGGTTTTAGAGTTTGTACTGTTAGTTGTTACTTAGATCTCTGTGGAAACTGTTTTTTCCCACCCAGCCTCCCTATTTTTGGTTTGTAGTTTAAATTTGGTGGCTTTTGCAGTTGCTTGCCCCACTGTAGATTTGATCTGGGACACTCCCCTAGTCTCATCTCTTTACCACATTCTACCTTATAAACTCTTTCTGCACTTGCTTTTAGTCCTTTTTAATTTAATTGCATTTTTTAAACTGTGTTTGGTCTAATATTGCTACATACTCAATTGTGCTAGCTTGCACTGCACATGAATTGTTTGTACTGCTGTTTTTGCTATTTTTAAGTAAAAAAAAACAAAACAAAAAAAAAACTGTAAGCTTGTTTCCTACCTTTCCTGTAACTAGTGTTCCAGATACAGATTTGCTGTATCCAGGACTGTATGTAAGCTTCTGAGCCCCCCAAGCCTTTCTGTGTTGTAGGGAAGCCTTCTAGCTTTCTGTCCTGTAACTCATCTAGTGCAGATACAAATTCTTAGTTTTAGCACTTAAATTTGCTTATTCATGCTCAGCACCTGTTCAGAACTTGTAAGCACTAAATAAGCTACTAATTACTATACCACTCAATCTTCCTCATTACGTAGAGGAAAACAGTTTTTGTACTTACTTTTCTCACTTAGAGAAAAACAGCTCTTGTACTCACTTTCCTCACTTATCTAGGGGAAAATAGTTTTTTATTCAGGCATATCCAAGGGTCAGCTTGCCGTGTTCTGTCCTGTCATTCTGATGAATCTGGGCATCTTGAGGCAATGTAGAAATTGCCTCATGTACACAGACAACCCTCTCCTCCTACCACCCAACACTACAACCTGTGAGAGATGCACTTATCTAGCCAAACTGGAGGTAAAGCTCTCTCCAACCAAGACTGAACTTTGCAGTCATGAGGAGAAGGTAAACATGTGCACCACACAACACTCATCACATAGTCTCACTAAATTTACACCACCAAAATCCACACAAAGTAAAAGAAAAACATTCGCGGAGGCTCCCAATAATAATCTATCTAAGCAACAAAGATCTCCAAAGCAGGAACACAAGCAATCTCCATCCCCCAACACAACTAAATGACACATAGCCCACAGACTCAGTGTGCCACTCAGCCACAGCCAATAAGACAAAACAACGTACCCAGCACACTAGTCATAAGTGACTCCATAGTCAGGCACACTGATGTCCCATTCACCAGGCTAAACAAGAAGGTTACTGTCAGCTGCCTGTCAGGAGCCAGGATCTGCCACATAACCCATGCACTCAGGTCGCTCCACAACAAGTACAAATATGACTCTGTCATTGTCCATGTTGGTGTGAATGACCTGAGATGTACTTCCCTGGACTACATGAAAAGAGATATGGAAGAGCTCTCCGATCTTATAGCCCAGGCAGTTATGACCCTAGCCCTGAGTAACATTCTGCCATCACCCTGAATGATAATGCAGTACAAGGACAAAATGATTGACTTCAACAATTGGCTAAGCTTCTGGTGTCATTCTAAGGGGATCCAGTAAGTATCTGTCTGCTAGGGATGACATGGTCAACAGACCACGATGCTTTGCCACAGATGGCCTGCACCTGTCGCCCCTGGGATTTCGGATACTAGCCAAGGCTCTTGCTACCCCTATAGTGCCTTTTTAGGCAAGGTTCAAATAACAAATTCACCATTGTAACAGGAACAGGCAAGCAAAAATTGAGGGTAATGCTACTCAACGCTAGAAGTCTAAATCTCAAAATGCACTCACTTGAGGGACTCCTTAAAATGGAGAACATCGATTTCTGTGCAGTAACTGAGATCTGGTTCAAGGCTCCAGAGAGCACCCCTGCACTACCAGGCTATAAATCATACCACACTTTTTGGCCATGTAACCTGGACCGAAACACAAAAGGCAGAGGTGTGTCCATATTCATTAAAGATATCCGCACCTCCAGGCTAGTTGCTCAGCATAATGCATCCAAGGTTATCCAAGTGCAACTAACTCTGGGCAAAACTGCAATCCAAATTGTAGCTGGCTACAGATCCCCCACCATGCCCCAGGATTCCCACTCCTCTTTTCTTGATGTACTGGAAAATATTAGGGCTCAACCAAACACCCTAATAATGGGCGACTTCAACTACCCCACCATTAACTGGGAAAACTACTCATGTAACACTCCTTAGCTCAACATTTTCTGGAACTCATAAACTTCAATGCCCTGGATCAACTTATACACACCCCCACCAGGGGCAACAATATCCTAGACCTAGTCATTACCAACATGAGTGACCGGTGTTCCACACCTGAAGTCAACTCCTCGTTGGTCCGATTCGACCATAAGCTAATCACCCTTGATATCCACATCCTGCCCCCACCCCCCATTAAGGAAACCATGGTAAAAAATTTCTCCAAAGCCAACTTCATGCTTCTTAAGACAGAACTGGTGAACTTCATGACACCCATGCAGATGGACAATACAGTTACAACTGCTGAATCTTACACAAATGTACTCTATAAGCACTTACACGAGTGCATGGATCATGCTATCCCAAACAGAACCAAGACGCTATCCTCCAAAAACAGGAAGCCAATCTGGTGGTCCCCTGCCATAAACAAACTGTACAACAGAAGGAAGAAACTGTTGTAAAAGAGAGTAAAATCCCTTGAGTGGAGGAGCTCCCTGGTCAGCCTTAATAAGAAGCTGAGATCCCTTATAAGATCCTCCAAAGCTAGCTATGAAAACAAAATCACCACTAATTCTAAGGACAACCACAAAGCATTCTATAGCTATGTCAAGAATCTCGATGGCAACACCCAGAGCTGCTCTGAGTTACAGCACAAAGGCATGAAAATTACAGAACCAACTGATATTGTCAACATCCTGGCAGATAGGTTCAATGCTAACTTTATCCCCCCTCACCCCCTAAAGGACCCATATCTATAAAGGAAGAATGCAGAGTCCCTGTAATCACAACTACTCAGGTAAAAGCTGCACTCTCTAAAGCCAAAAACACAGCATCCATGGGACTGGACAACATCCCAGGCTCAGTTTTACACGAACTTCAGAATGAACTGGCTCCCCACTTAAGCACCATGTTCAATAATAGCCTCACATCAGGCTTTGTGCCCACTGAATGGTGCACAGAAACAGTTATCCCACTCCACAAAGGGAGAGCTACCACTGATCCCAGGAACTATCGATCTATTAGCCTGATGAGCCTGGCCTGCAAGGCCATGGAATGTATCATCATGGAACTCATAAACAAAGACATTGGTAACCTCCAAACTCTGGATCCCACCCAGTTCAGGTTTGTGAAAGGCAGATCATGCCTCCTGAACCTGATCGACTTCTTTGAGGCAATCACCAAAGCCGTAGATGAGGGTAAGGTGGTTAACACAGCCTATCTTGACCTCGCCAAGGCTTTCAACACCATCCCCCATTCTGGAATTATAGCTAAACTCACTAAACTAAGTATAAATCCCTACGTCACAAGATGGGCTGCCAACTGGCTCACTGACAGAACCCACACTGTAAAAGTTGCAGACTCCAAATCTGACATCAAAGCAGTGACAAGTGGAGTACCACAGGTTTCCATCCTGGAACCTCTTCTGTTTGGTATCTACTTCTCTGAAGTACAGGCTAACACAGAAGGCTTCTGGCTAACTAAGTTTGCATATGACTGCAAACTAGGAGCCATAGTCAAGTCCCCAAATGATGTGAACATCCTGCAGAAGGGCCTCACTGTGACAGATGCCTGGTGTCAGAGCCATGGCCTCAAGCTCAGTGCCAAAAAGTGCAGTGTCATCCCCTTTGGTAAAAACTCTGTACCCATGAACTACCACATAGGCAGCAATCTACTTAACACCGAATGGGTGATAAGAGAATTTGGGACCCAGGTGGACAGTAGTCTCTCCTTTGATAGTCACATCACCACAGTAGTCAGGGAGTCCTTTTACATGGCACACGTCATCATAAAAGGGTTCTCATCCAGGAAAAAAGAGGTCATTGTTCCCCTCTACTCGACACTCATTAGACCCATTATAGAGTACAACGCCCCTTTTGGAATGTACCTCACAAGACATCTGCAGCAGCTGGAAAGGCCACAGAAGTACCTCACAAAGAGGATTACTGGCCTCAAACAGATGCCCTTCACTGACAGTCTCAAAAAACTCCAGCTTTACTCCGTAGCATATCGCCTACTCCGAAGTGATCTCTGCCTAACATATAAAGTTATGTTAAACCCAGAGCTGTTGGACATGCTACACCTAAAGAAATCTCAATCCCTCCGAGCTACATGCTCTAGGGACCCAAACCTTGTCACCACAATAAACAGGAAATGCTGGAGGGATAGATTCCTGTTCTAGAGACTTCCCATACTCTGAAACAGGCTACCCATCTATGTCAAGCAAAGCTCTTCATTAGCACTCTTCAAGAAAAATCTTGATGAGTGGATGGGAAATAGGAAATACACCCCGGGGATCACTTCTGTGTCCCTGCTTGACAGTGACACAGGAAATTAACTTTCTTGGGTGGCGTAAGCCAGGGAATCTTGTTGGCTAGGCTTACGTAGGCCCTTGGGCTGATAGCCTATTACCTACCTATGAACCTATGGAGATGTGTAAAACCCAAAGCAGTTGCCCTATAGAGGATTTTCACTGTAACACTTTCAGTTTTCCACATAATAGCTTGACATCAGTCTTGCTATAGAAAATAAAAAGGAAAGAAAAAATAAAACAATAATGCAGTTAATGGAAACCCAGTCTTCAATTTTAACATGCTCATGGAACTAAAAGAAGTTCAACCTTTTTTTTTACAGTAAAAATGCATAACTAAGTGCATTCCTAAAGGTATAGTAACAGAACAGTTTTTTTTGTAATTTGGAATTCTGGTGCCAGTCAGAACTGGGATGTATAATTGCTCTAAAGAAAACAATGATCAAGTAAGTCACTAAGGTGCAAGGAAACAGCTACATATCGAAAAACTGAATTGCTATAAAGCTTTAACATATAAATACACTGTTCTGGCCAATAAAATAAATAATTTATAATGCCAGTGCAGCCATGGCATTAGAACTTTCCCCATCATTCTCAGGCATTGAAACACAGATGTGAGCTGGCAACATTACAGTACACTCTTAAAACGTTGCATCTTTAAACCTCCTGTTAATAAATATGATCAAATCAAGTCACTGGTGACTTTGCAATGATTTAAGTACCTCAGAAAATGTGCCATTATGACACATTGGCATTATGATGCATGAAACTGGAAGTTTTGTATGTTTTTTTCCTTCATTGTAAAGTCACAATAATCTGTAATGCTGACTATATAAAATACCACCATAACGCATATTTCCCCATAAAATCCTGGCTGGATAAAAAGACAATGAGGTTCCATAAAGGACTTTAAATTCCTAGCAGTGTCTTGTATTAACAAGGACAGTGATGATTATTCAAGGAGTGATATGTCCTCCTATCCTTAGGCAGTAGTAGCAGTACATTGACTATCATTATTGCTTCTGATGCAGAACATTTGCTTCTTAGCCAGCATCCCTAGAATTGCAGCACAGCACCATTGTATGATGAGGTTGACAACTAATTTAATGCTACTGGGATAAAGGAGGGGGTGGTGCCCCTGACTTGCAGCAACAACAATGCATATCCCCTTCCCAATAATTTATTTCTCAATATTACACTCTACACTATCCCCTAAAACCTTCTCCCTACTTCTAAACATTTTCACTTCTATTTACTTAATTATCTGCCCTATTATTCTTAACATCTTCCTGTCATTTCCTGAATTGTCACACATTTCTGTTTCCTAATACCTATACAACACATGCAGATTGTAAATGTATATTTTCTACCTTTTATAATTACCTATTTTATATATATATATATATATATATATATATATATATATATATATGTATATATAGTGCAGCTTTAAATATGATGCTGTGTAGTATTTGTCATTCCACGTCATTGTTATTGTTTAATGTTTAAATAATAAATGGAGCTTTTCTCCCCAGGCCTCCACTGAAAATGGGTTTCTGACCTAGTCAGCCTTTCCCAATCATCAAATGTCAATAAATACATAAATACAAATATAAATAATTAAAATAGAACCTGTCTACCCCAACAGGGCCATCAGATATTTTGCATATTTTAAATGGTTAATTGATTGGTTATTAATCTAGAATTAGCCGAGAGGATTGCAGTAACAATGGTGGCTCTGTAACTGAAAAATTCTACCTGGGTGTTTTTATAGTTATAGCACAGAATCTAATACTTATGCAGTAAAATTATTTCCCCTGTATGGTGCTTTAGCAAATGCATATCCATCTTTTTTAAAGGTGAATAACAGGCCAGATTATCTAACTGGATATAGGAAATTAAAGAATGCTAATAAAGCATGATGCCTTACAGAGATACTTGTTAGAAGTGCTGCATAAATTCTTGATCCGCAAAGCTTTTGAAAAAGCATGTGTTACACTGCTTTTTCTACTAAAAACAAATGCTCAGTTCACTTAATGAGAAATAAAGCATGTATAACCTCAAGCTATAGTTCAGTTTACAGTAATCTCATATTACACTAATTTTGTTCTGCTAACACATAACACAATCAGAATATAAACAAATGCTGCCTAATTTGTGAATAATATATAGTGACGACTTCAGATTTTTGTTTAATTCTCTGTAGGATGTATTCACATTAAATGGATTGTTTTCAATTACCTGTGATTAAAGAAAAAACAAAACAGAATCAGGTCCTGGTTTATAAAATGTCAGCAGGGAATTGTTCATAATTGGGTAGCTTTGTCTTTAGGGTTTATATCATCATTAAGACTAGTAATGATAACTGACATTTCATTCATCATTTAATCTGGTTAAAGGAAAATAAACAGTGGTCTGACTCTGTATCTTTGTAGTTGAAGGACACATGGTATAGGAGTGACATTGTTAACAACTTAAACACGGCATACTCATTTAAAGGGCATCAACATCAAACCTCATGCCAACTGCAGTGTTGGTTCAGGAACATATTTTACTAAAGGCCACTGCATTCATGAAAACAGGGTGCCAATTTCTTCATAAAGAGACATTTGTTAACCACATCTGGAAATGTAAACAACAACAGCTGTGGAAACATTTTTTAGTTAATTCAAGAGAAGGCACTTAACCAAATGCATAAATATTAAACTAAGCATATTTCTGCAAAGACTGCTTCATTGTGAATAGGACTTGTTCAATAGAATTTACCATACCTGATGCTGGGCATGCAATAAAATCATGACGGAAGTGCCACTAACAACATTATGGCACGTCCCTTTTTTGCCCAGCCACCTATTGCACCAACAGCTTTTATCACAGTTCCAGTATCACCAGTTCTCATGAATCATCTGCGTGTCCCTAGCATATCTCTACCCCCCCACCCCAGGAAAAAGGTAAACAGACAATGCCTTGTCATCCATCTTCTACTCCCACCAGCTTCAGCAGGTGCTTGAGTTGATAAACAAATTTGGGTCACTAAAGGTGTAGGGTACATTGCTTAACTTGAATAAATAGTAGTCTTTCATCTACAAAAT
The DNA here is from genome assembly GCF_019279795.1 of Protopterus annectens. NCBI lineage: Eukaryota > Metazoa > Chordata > Ceratodontiformes > Protopteridae > Protopterus > Protopterus annectens. The sequence goes on from NC_056729.1 coordinate 136,605,988, forward strand.
AACTTTCTTATAATGTTATTGGGTTTAAATATCATAATTGAAACTCACAACATCGAACAAGCAAATGCGCAAATTTTCACATAATCGAAGTGCCACACTAAGATTGGGAAATTTGCCCTTTCCTCATTATAGTGTGACCTCGAAGTAGGAATATATATTTAGCAGGGGGGGGGGGGGGCGCAGCCACCAATACAATATTCAATTATGTGAAAAATTTGCTCGTTCGATGTTGTGAGTTTCGATTGTGTTATATAAACCCATGTTATTGCATGGCATACATTTTGGGCTGGATTCCAAAAGATTTGGGAAAGCACAGTGGAGGACTCCAATGAGATGTCATAGGTTCATAGACTAAGAAGGGCTCCTCTGCACCCTTGTGGCAGAAGAGTGTGGATATCACCTTGCCTGAGCTGGAGATTGCTGAAGAAAGGATTACTGTGTGATTTCCTATTAGGAGACTAGTTAAAAATTGTTTAATTTTGAATGTATATAAGCCTTGTGTTTGTATGTAACTGTGCACTGCACAATGGGGGTTAGGATTACCTTGTATAGACGCAAATGCCCAGAAACTATTTTTTTCCTAGACACCGGTCAGTGAAACCCTCCCAGGTTCCCTGATACTCTGTGGGCAATACAGCTCTGTACTTCGCACTTCTGCACTACAAGAAACTCAGCTGAGCACTAAGCAGTGCTACCCCACTTTCCATCCCTGAGCTTCTACTGATCTAATTTGCCCTCTCAGAAATTAGTACTCAGGAGCGGCCTTAGGTCAACCAGGCACAAGGGCTCCATGGTGCCCCTCACCACACCACCCAGTGCCCCAATCATGGTCTAGCTACACCAAATAAACACTAAAAAAGTGCCCCTGCTAGAGCGGCGCCCTAGGCGGCCACCTAGTTTGCCTATGCCTAAGACCAGCTATGTTAGTACTTAAGAATTACCTGTTACGATCAACAGTCATTTTCCCAACATTTCTCCAGCCAGCCTGATTGACATGGGCATCCTGAAGCAATGCCTCATGTATACTGACAACCACTAGCTCCTAAAGCAAAGCAAGTACAGTATGTGAGAGATGTAACTATACCATGAAACTAATATTAGTCCTCTCAGGTAACAATAAACAAGACATCAAATAGGTTAGCAATACACACACCTCTTCACTCACACAAGATAAGGTCAAGACACATAGACCCACATACATGGAGGTACTCACAAAGAGCCTACCAAAAGACCAGAGACCTCTCAAGTGCAAACAACCTACACATACTGGTACATAAGCAGACTCCACCACTACATATAACAACACACATATCAGTGTCTCAACAATTAAGACCCTAAGGCAAAACACCTAAAAATCTAATGTTCTAGTCATAGGTGACTCAGTAGTGAGACACACAGATGTCCCCTTCGCCAGGTTGGACAAGGAAAAGGTTACCGTGAGATGCTTGTCAGGTGTGAGGATCCATCAAATCACACACGCACTCAAACCACAATTACCGTTATGACTCTGTCATAGTATTTGTTGAAATGAATGACTTGAGATGTACCTCTTTGGACTATATGAAGAGATACATGATGAACTCTCAGATTATGTGTCCCAGGCAGGTATGTCCATAGCCCTAATCAACATTCTACCTTCATCTAGAATGATGCCACAATACAGACAAAAAATGATTGATTTCAATAATTGTCTTAGTTTCAAGTGTCACCCCAGTGGGATCCAGTATCTGACTTCCTGGGAAGACATGGATGACAGACCACACTGCTTTGCCAGAGATGGCCTTCAAACTGTCTCCTCAAGGCTTTTGGACACTGGCAAAGACCCTTGCCTCCCACATAGTGCCTTTTTTAGGAAATGTCAAAACAACAAAACTTCCAGTGTAAAGAAATCCACTTGAGACAAACTCAAGGTCATGCTACAAAATGTTAGGAGCCTAAACAGTAAACTGCATTCCTGGAAGCACTCTTCAGCTTGGAAGATGCTGACATCCGTGCAGTCACTGAGACTTGATCCAAGGCCACAGAGAGCACCATAGCCAGATAAGGCTAGAATGCTTTTCACACATTCAGACCTCAAAATGAGGGCAAAAGAACCAAAACTGGAAGTGGATCCATCTTCATTAAATCTGAATACACTTCGAGATAGGTAAAACAGTATGAGTGTCTTGAGCTACTCCAGGCCCTAATAAATATAGGCAAAATACCCTACCACATCATCACTAGCTACAGGTCTCCCACCATGAGCCAGGAGATGCACACCGCCTACCTGGACTTGCTAGAGTCACTCAGTATACAACTAGATATCTTAGTCATGGGAGATTTCAACTATCCTTCCATCGATTGGGTGACTTATATGAGCACAAACATGATTGGTCTGAGATTCCTGGATTTTGTTAATTCAAATGCCTTGGAACAGTTGGTCTGCACCCCCAAGGGGCTCAAATGTTCTAGATCTCGTGCTTTAGTGCTGTCTAACATGGGGGGGTCATGGACCCCTCCCCCCGGTGTGTTGTCCTCCCTGGTAAGGTCAGGCCATATATCAGTCTCATTTGAAGTAAAGATCAGACCTGACAGAAGCAAAAAAAAAAAACTGAAAATTTTCTCAAAAGCAAACTATAGCCTATTAAACAATGGTATAAAAAGTTTCAAAGCCCCTGCTAACACAGCCAACAAAGACTCTATGCAGAAGAGTGCACAAATGCCCTATATAGCCACTTAAGCAAATGTATTGACTTAGCTGTACCTAATAGGACTAAAACCAGATCCTCCCAAAAAAAACAAGTTACCCTGGTGGGTAGTAAGTATAAATAAGTTATATAATAAAAGAAAGAAACTGATATCTAAGAACAAGAGGGAAATTACTTAACAGAGGAAGAATATCCTCCACAGCTTGAACAAGCAAATCAGATATTTTGTAAAGTTCTCCAAGACTAGTTATGAGACTAAATTAGCATCCCTAGCTAAAGACAACCACAAGGCATTCTTTAACTATGTCTGAAACCTAAAAGGGAATGCTCTGCTGTGGGCTGAACTTATAGTGGATGATACTACTCACACTGAACTTGAGGAAGTTGCCAACCTGCTAACTGAAAGATTTGGCAATAATTTTGCCCTCCTAACCCCACCAGCCATACACCACAGCATTCCTGATTCAAGTCCACTACCGAGTATCTCCAAAGAACAGGTCAAACAAGCACTCTCCAAAGACAAAAACACAGCCTCTCTGGGACCAGATAACATTCTGGGTTGCTTATTAAGCAATCTAAAACAAAACCTATTGGAACCACTTGGTACTCTCTTTAACCATAGCCTGAGCACTGGTTTTGTTCTGTCAGAGTGGAGAACAGCAACAGTAATTCCCTTGCACAAAAAGGGTCCATCAGCTGACCCAGGAAACTATTGACCCATAAGCCTTATCTGCAAGGCCATGGAAAAAATCATCATGGACCTTATCAACAAGGACCCAGGCAACCTTCAAACTCTTGACCCGACCCAGTCTGGTTTCGTCAAGGGTAGATCAAGCTTATTAAACCTGGTGGACTTCTTTGAGAATGTCACCAAAGCCTGGATGATGGCAAAGCAGTACATATCACCTGTCTTGATTTAGCCAAGGCTTTTGACACAATCCCCCACTCGGGGATCATTGAGAAACTCTCTAAGCTGGGGATTAACCCATATATCACTAAATGGGTAGCCAACTGGCTTACCAACAGCACACACACAGTCAAAGTTGGGGAGTCCACCTCCACCAGTAGACCATTTACCAGTGAGGTACCACAGCGATTTGTGCTGGCCTTCTACTGTCTGGAATGTATTTCTCTGAGGACCTGAAAGTAGATGGCCTGTGGCTTACCAAGTCTGCAGATGACTGCAAACTGGTTGTAATCATTGAGTCCCCCAACGATGTAAACATATTACAAAAGGGTCGGACTCAAACAAATGATTGGTGTCAAAGTCATGGACTAAAACTAACCACAAAAAAAGCCAGGAATGATGCTCAAGTTGCAAAAGTACAATTTTAAAATGGTCTGCAGTGAAGGCAAATTGCTCTATCTGGCTGATACCTTATCCAGATCACCTAGAAATACCACAGAACCGATTGATGCTGAAACTTTAGACTTTGATTTAATGTCAGAGCATAATTTTTCCACCACTAGACTTAGAGTTAAGAGATCACACTATGACTGATCCTATTTCACAGAAGCTTGATCACTGCTTCAATGTCAGATGGTCATCAAAGCAATCTAGTGTATCACCTGAATTGCAATCATATTTTCCTTACTGAGATGAATTGTTGATGGAAGATGGTATTATTTACAAAGGTCCTAAAATTGTTGTTCCTGCTTCCTTATAGCAAGAATATGTTCAGATTTTGCATAATGGTCACCCAGGTTTGTTATTCACTAAGAAAAGAGCAAGAAAATTAGTATTTTGGCCTTCATTATTAAAGGACATTGATAGAGTTCTTTCTTCTTGTTCAGTATGTAATAGTTCCAGAGAGCATTTGCAAAGATAACCACTTCAGTTAAATTCAATTCCTGAACTATCTTGGTCAACTGTAGCTACTGATATCTTTGAGTGGAATAATCAACACTATTTAGTTTTGGAAACTTTTGGTAGACTCTTATTCTAATTGGATTAAGATTAATCTACTACCAAACTTAACCTCAACAGCTGTTATCACTAAGTTGAAACATCATTTCTCAGTTCATGGTAGTCCACACAAATTTTATTCTGACAATGGTACTCAATTTACGACCTAGTTGTTGTTGTGTTTTTCGGCTTATCCCAGTTAGGGGTCGCCACAGCGGAACTCCGGTCTGCTAATGTTTGGTAGTGGATTTTTACGTGCCAAGTTACCAGCCCTGATGCACAACCTTCAACGAAGGCACGCTCATTCACGCATGCCTCCACACAGAAGACGCTCTAGCTGAGAATCGAACTGGACAACATCTTGCTGTGAGGTGACAACGCTACTGCAGCACCACTACCGCGGGTTCAATTTACGAGCTAGTAGTTTCAGAATATGCAAGGGTATGGGACTTTGTACATGCCACTAGTAGTCCTGAATATCCACATCCGATGGTCTAGCTGAACGAGCTGTACAGAGTGCAAAGCATTTACTTAAGAAGTCAAAAGTCAAAGTGTGACAATACCGATGTATTCTTGAGTTTACTTAATCTCAGAAACATTTCTTGTGATGATATTCTTGGCTTACCTGCTCAAAGACTACTTTCCAAACAAACTAGAACTATGCTACCTATTTCATCCAGTTTGTTGAAGCCTAATTCTAAGAACAATAAAACCATCAAGGCTCAGTTGTTTAAGAAGCGTAATATCCAGAAATCTAGTTATGACAAACTGAGAAGATTACTTTGTTTGTTGAGGGAAGGAGAAATGGTAAGAATCCAGACAATGAAAGGTTTTGATCGAATAGGACAGATTACAGGCATTTGTGCTGAGCCAAGATCCTATTTGGTAAGCTCTGAGGGTGTGGAGTATAGGAGGAATCACAGACATCTTCATCCTGTACCAGAACCATCGTCATTGCAATCGCAACATTGTATATGTGATGCAAACTCTAAATCGAAGAATGAGTCAGACATTGTTTCCAAACCAAAATGTGTTCAAACGTCTGATTCTGTCCTAGAAAGTAATTCAAACATTCCACAGGTTAACCATTTTGCAGAAACTGTTCCAGTTGCTAAATCTAATTCTTAATTTTATGTCACACCATAGGGACGAGTTTCTAACCCTAGCGTGAAATACACAGCAACATGGACTTGATTGTATATACATGTGTACTTAGTATTGGATAATGCATGTCTTTAGATTATCTGTGATTTATGCATGCTAAATAGTCTCATGACAAATTGCATGATCTATTTCTAAAAGAGGGAGGATGTAGAACAGAGTGTAGTGTGTGTGTGTGTTATGTCTTTTAGAAGCAAGCAAGGCTGTGTGTGCATGTATAAATTCCAGACACGTGCAATCCCTAGTTCCATTTTTTAGAAGCAGCCAGTGAGTGAGCATGTATGATCGCAGCAGTTAGTTTGTACAGAAGTTACTTAAGTCATAGCCAACAAGCCTTTACACTGATGTGTTTGTATAGAATAACGCTACTTAAACAGAACCCGTAAAGACTTGTTTATTCATGTACCAGCACAAAAGTGACAACATCCAAGACTAGGGAGGTTATAACTGTGCTGTACTTGACCCTTATCGGACCTCTAATTGAGTACAAAATGCTCCCTTATGTGTGTATCTCACCAGACACCAACTGGAGAGACCACAGAAGTTTCTATCCAAGAGAATCCAGGGCTTCCAAAACATGACTTGTATGAAAAGACTGAAAGCTCGCTATCACTGTACTCTGTATCATACAGGCAGCTGAGAGGTGACCTGTGCCTGGCCTACAGTGCAGTCGCTAACTCTGCTATAATGGAAATACTCATATCTGCAAATCAAATGGGACAAGAGTCACTTAATCCAGGGATCTCAATCCAGCCTGTGACATTAAAAGAACATGTTGGAGAGACAGGTATATCTTCCAGAGATTGCACCTCTCTGGAATAAGCTCCAACTTCATGTGAAGCAGAGCTCCTTAATGATCCTATTTAAGTGCAACCTTGACAATTGATGGGTGACAGTAAATTCACTCCGGGGAAGGCACCTATGCCCTTCATGGATAGGGGTAGTTGGTACTAATCATAGAATTGCTCTACTAACAATGACCATCAAACTATGGTCAATTAGGCTACATGGGTTTTTACACAGCTAAGCTTGTAAAGGCCCTGGGGCCATTAGCCTAGTAACCTCTTATGAACCTATGAACCTTTGAAGTACTAGGCTAACTGCCCCTGTGGGCCATTTTAGGCCTAGCCAATTACCCCATGTGAGAATCAAACCCTGCACCTTGTGTCTGTAAGGTACACACCTTAACCATAATGCCAACCTCCCAGCCCAGTCATGACTGCCCCATGGCATAACAGTATGGCATGAATAATCATGTGGTAAAATGGAACAGTCAGTAATGCACTTTGAAGTCTTTGAGTCACAAAGGTAACATACCAAATAGCATAGACAAAAATTTGAACATGAATGCAGCTGCTGCCCAGAACCACGCACGCGAAGACCAAGAAACTTAATGGATACAGTGCTACTAAACCATATTATGCATTCATTTTATATTCTGATGTTATTAGTCTGCATCCAAAGGCCTATGGCTATAATGAACCTGCAAAGATGGGGTCAATGGTAATGCAGGAAGCAAAAGTAATTTGCTCTGCATGACAGCATAAGAGGCAACAAAATGTGCAGGTTTTTATTACATTCTGAAATGCAGTGCTTTGGCATGCATTTTGACACAGTGTGCTCGTGTGTGTGTGTGTGTGTGTGTGTGTGTGTGTGTGTGTGTGTGTGTGTGTGTGTGTGTGTGTGTGTGTGTGTGTGCATACGTGTGCAAATTTATCTTGATCATGGTTGTTGCAGGTGTTCATGGGTTCACAGGAGATTACTAGACTACCGGCCCTAGAGCCTTTACAAGCTAGCCATGTTAATCCCAAGTATGCTCATTTGTTCTTTTTGGGTGGTTCACAGAAGGAATTTATGAACAGAGTGGATCTGTGATCAATACCGGCTACCCCTGTTCATGATGGATATGGGTGCCAAACCAGGGGTGAATTTGTGGTCTCCCATCCACTTATCTAGTTTGCGTTTGACTAGGGTCAGTGAGGAGCTCTGTTTTACAAGAACAGGAAGTCTATTCCAGAGAACCGTCAGTCTCTGAGAGACATATCTATCTCTCCAGCATGTTCTGTTAATGTCACAGGCTAGGTTGAGATCCCTGGAGAGAGTGACTCTTGTGCCATTTGACTTGCCGATATGCGTCATTTTACAGAGGTTAAGCAAATTGTTGACGTCAATCATTTTTGTTTATATTGTGGTATCATTCTAGGTGAGGGAAGGATACTGCCTAGGGCTAGGACATACCTGTCTGAGACACATAATCAGAGAGTTCTGTCATGGTGGTGCTATGTTGGTCATAAACCAAGTCAGGAGTGCGCATTTTCCATATGCTGTATAAGAGACATAGTAGCCTTTCTGGCACATATTGATTGGCAGCAGTGCTGTGGTTTGTGAGGTTATAGCTCTTGACTTTAACATATCAGTTGTTTTACAGTGATGTAGATATTATAAACTGTACTTATATCACCTACAAAACAGTTTTGTAACTAAAATATGTGTGTAGCATTGCAGCCACAAAGTGACTACACAGAGTAGAATGCAATCAGGCAAACTGGCCACTGAAGAATTTGTCAAAACATTTAGTGCCACAATTGATTAAAGAGTGCAAATTAAAGAGATTACTGTGTGTTGTTATTCCAAGTACTAACTGGAAATCACTGTGACCTCAGCTGAGATCTGGTCAACTGACCCTGGAGAAAGCCTGGAAGGTTCTCTGAGTATGCAGCATGCAGAAAAATTGCCACCCAGTATGTTTGCATATGATCATAAAATGCAACTTAAAAGAAATTAATGCTTTAAATGAAATGCTTGGAAATCAAAAAAGCTGAGAGAATAAAAGAGCTTGATGTACAAGAAAGGGAGAAGGAATGATTGTAATGAGGCTGTGTCAGTGTGAAAGGAAGCAGCTCTACCTTTGTTAAGTATACATGAGTAGCAGTTGTGAAAACCAAGTTCTAGAAGCCAAAGTCAGTGCTAAATTTTATCCTTAGAATAAAAAGGTAGATGACTTTGATAGTCTTATTCAAGTCTTTGAACATGTGTAAGGAACGAATCCAGTGTTATGATAGTGCCCACTCGTTGGAGTAGGGGGGATGTCACTGTGGGGGTTGGATTATGTGTAATTGCAGTAGCATGACTGTCTGCACCATAACGAATGCCAATTGCAGTGGGTAAGGACTGAAACTCCTCTGCTTTTGAACAAGACCGTGCATGCCTTAAGTGTTAAGATTATTTAAAGGCTAACATCTGATTATTGAATATTTTGCATTTGTTCTTAAAGCTTTCAGATAAAAGTGCAAGGAACATAAGATGAAGGCAAAGGAAAGTGTAAGTGATTTTATTCCAGAACTAAGTATGTTCTTTGTGGGTATGAGAGTGATGATGTAATCTATCGATAACCATTTTTTTTAACTGCTGATAGGTTGGAGACATTGTGCAGAAACACCTTTTGGCAACAATGGACTTTTCCATTCTCTCAACTGTTGTGCAGCCCTAGAGTAGGTATATATATATATATATATATATATATATATATATATATATATATATATATATATATATATATATGTGTGTGTGTGTGTGTGTGTGTATATGTATATATATATATATATATATATATATGGATCTATTACTTTTGATTGACAGCACATTTGATCGAAACTCATTTGATCGACAACACATTTGATCAAAAACCAGTATTCATGGCAATTAACAGGGATTTGTCCCCCTTCCCAAAGTCGTGCGACTCTGGAGTTGATATATAAAGGTAGGGGGGTGTGGGGAGTGAAACCCCCCACCTAATTTCCTTTAAAAGAAGAAAATAAAAGAAAATGTATATATTTTAAACAAAAATAGGTGGGGGGCTTTACCCCCCACACCCCCCAATGAGGGAGTTGTGCCCCCCACACCCGCCCCACCTTTATATATCAACTCCAGGGTTGCACATCTTTGGGGAGGGGGGCAAATCTCTGTTAATTGCCATGAATACTGGTTTTCGATCAAATGTGCTGTCGATCAAATGAGTTTTTATCAAATGTGCTGCCGATCAAAAGTAGTAGATCCATATATATATATATATATATATATAAATATATATATATGTACATATATATATATATATATATATATATATATATATATATATATATATATATATATATGTATATATATATATATATATATATATATATATATATATATATATATATATATATATATTGGTGGGGAGCTTTCTTTTTCACATTACTGGGTGCTGGGTGCTGGGCCCCCTGCAAAAAATGATTCTGAGAATTGCTGAAAGATGTTTTGGTATAATTTTTTTGATCTATCAGCAGTCGAAGAAACAGCTGTTGACTAAGTGAACCCATGTGAGTGCATGTCATATTCCTAGTGTTGAAATTTTGGCAAATGTTATGCAAAAGGAAGAAGCACCAATTGCCTTGCTTTAGGATATGAACATTTTATTAAACTAGGAATGTACTTCACCTGAAAGGATAAGCAGAAAAGGTGGCATCTATCTAGTCAACAAGGTGAAACAGCACAACTTCTTAATTTGCTAGTTTATTCGCTCCTCTGATATATTCACTTAATTTAGTCAATAATTGTGCTATCCTATGTGTTAAGTACTAATTTTTTATCTTTTTATTAATTAACTCCAAGTAGAACTTTAAATTAAGGTTTTTATATGTCTTTGGATTACTACATGATTACAAACCCAATAAAGGCTGAAGAAGAGACATTAAACACTTTATAGGCAAATATAAGTTAACCCCTGATATTTCTAGAATGCAGGTTATAAAGACTCACTGAAATGTATCTATATTTATAGCATTACTGCTTGATATCAGATATTCATTTTGTAAATTTACGTTGCACTGGTTCCGTACAATTAAGCTGTTGGTTATTAAGAGTATAGAACACTATTTTGTAATCCAAAATTGATCTGATCTATACAGTAAATAAAACTTGGTAAGACTGTAACCTCTCACATTGTAAAGTTTTAGAGAATCAAATCCATCTGTCTTAAGGCCTTATTCACATGATTTTCGAAACAAAAAGAGGAATCAATCAATATACCAAGTTATTTATACTTACTAATGTCCAATAAATCAAATGTAGGCAATGCAAATAGGTTTTGTTTGTCAAAATGCACAACATTATACTTTTTCTCATGAATGAGAGACCAACTGTACTAGTCCATTTACTTAAGCATAGACATTCTTATTTATATTAGAGAAACTATCTCCATTATTAGCAAAAAAAAACAGTTTTATAATTGCTGGCATACTTAACCAACCAGTTATAAAAACATATACTACTCATCTGTCATGGATGAGCAGCAAATCAGCAGAAAATTAAAAAAATAAAACTAAAAAAAATCCTTTACATGATAGGAATTTCTCACCAGCAATGGAGGTCTTTGTGATGCAGGCAATCATGCTACTGCAATTATAGGTTCATAGGTGTGCACTAGGCTAATGGCCCTGGGGCCTTTACAAGCCTAGCCCATAGGATTAACCTGGCTTCATGCCACCCAATCTTAGTTCCCAGTGCCTCTGTCGAGTAAAGCCACTGGAGTGATCCCTGGGGTGAATTTTCTATTTCCCATCCACTCATCAGGATTCCTCTTGAACAGGGCCAGTGAGCTGCTCTGCTTGACATGTATGGGAAGTCTATTCCATAGCATGGGCAGTCTCTGGGAAAGAATGTTCTGTTGATTGTGGTAATGAGGTTGAGGTCTCTGGAGCATGTGGTGTGGAGGGATTGGGATTTCTTCAGATGCAGCATTTCTAACAGAGCTGGGTCAGACATGGCTTTGTAAGTCAAGCAGAGATTGCCACTAAGTAGGCGATATGAGACAGAGAATAGTTGGAGTTGTTTTAGTCTGTCCATATAGGACACGTGTTTAAGGCCTAGGATCCTCTTTTTGTGGTACATTTGCAGCCTCTCCAGTTGTTGCAGGTGTTTATCGAGGTACATGCCAAATGGGGCATTGTACTCAATGACTGGCCTAATGAGGGAAGAGTAGAGGGAGACAATGACCTCTTTCTTCCTGGGTGCAAAACCCTTAGTAATGAGATGTGCCATATAGAAGGGCTTTCTGACCACAGTAGCAATGTGACGGTCAAAAGAGAGATTGCTGTCAACCTGTGTCCCCAGATCTCTTATAACCCATTCTGTGTTCAGTGGACTACCATCGGTGTGGTAATTCATGGGAACTGGGTTTTTCCCAAAGGGGATGACAACACATTTTTTGGCACTGAGCTTAAAGCCATGGTTCTGACACCAGTCGTTGGTCTCAGTGAAGCCTTTCTGTAGGATGTCAACATCACTCAGGGAGTTAATAATAGCTCCCAACTTACAATCGTTTGTGAACTTTATCAGCCAGAGTCCCTTCATGTTAGCCTGGACTTCAGAGAAGTAGATACCAAACAGGAGAGGACCCAGGACCGAACCCTGTGGGACTCCACTTGTGACAGGTCAACAGTCTGACTTGAAGTCAGCTACTTTCACACTGTGGGTTCTACCTGTGAGCTAGTTTGCAACCCACCTAGTGATATATGGGTTGATGCCTAGCTTAGTGAGTTTTTCTATGATTCCTGAGTGGGGAATGGTATAAAGGCCTTGGCCAGATCAAAGTAGGCTGTATGAACTACCTTTCCTTTATTCACAGCTCTGGTGACTGACTCATAGAAGTCAACCAAGTTGAGCAGGCATGATCTACCCTTCACAAAACCAAACTGTGTAGGATCCAGAGTTTGGTGATTCCCTATATCCTTGTTTATTAGGCCCATGATGATGCGTTCCATAGCTTTGCATATCAGACTCATCAGGCTAATGGGGCGATAGTTCCCAGGGTCTGTAGTCACTCCTCCTTTGTGGAGAGGGATGACTGTAGCTATGTGCCATTTGGTAGGGACAAAGCCTGAGGTGAGGCTGTGATTGAACAGGGCACACAGGTGAGGTGCCAGTTTACTCTGTAGTTCATGCAGAACACAGCCAGGGATATTGTCAGGTCCCATAGAAGCTGTATTCTTGGCCTTGGACAGTGCTGTTTTAACCTGTGCAGCAGTAATACTGGGTGCCTGGCAATCTACTGGTATAGTGACTGGTCTCTTGGGGGGGTGAGATAGGTAAAGTTGGCACTGAATCTGTCAGCTAGTATATTGGCAATATCTGTTGGCTTGGTATAGGAGGTATCATTGTGCAGTAGCTCAGAGCAAATGTGGGTATTGCCGTGGAGATTCTTTACATAACTATAGAAGGCCTTGTGGTTGTCTTTACTATCTGCTGCAATTCCATTTTCATAGCTAGCTTTAGAGAATTTGATGTGGGATCTCAACTTTTTGTTGACACTGATAAGGAAGTTTTTCCAGTCTTGGGACTTCACCTTATTCTGCATCAGTTTCCTCCTTCTGTTGTATAGTTTGTTTATGGCAGGGGACCACTAGATTGGCTTCCTTGTTTTGGAGGAGTGCATTTTGGTTCTGTTGAGTATGGCGAGATCCATGCATTTGTATAGGTGTTTGTACAGTGCATTAGTGTATGATTCGGCAGTCATGCAACTGATCTCCATTTGAATGGGTGCCGTGAAGTTAGCCACCTCTGTTTTTAGGATCCCAAAGTTAGCTTTGGAGAAGTTTTTCATGGTGGTTACCTTTGCGGGGGGGGGGGTGGATTTCCAAGATGATTACTTTGTGGTCAGATCTAACCAGCGAGGAGTTGACTATTGGTGTAGAGCAATTGTTGCCCATGTTAGTAATGACCAGGTCAAGGATGTTGCTACTTCTAGTGGGAGTAAGACCTAGCTGGTCCAGGGCATTGGAATTACACATGGTAGCCATGGTACCCTCTACTCCAACCAAAAGGAGCAATCCTAGCACTGGATTCCATCATTACCATGCTACTGCAATGACTGTAGCTCAGACAGAATACTGCAAGAATGGTGATTCTCTATGGGGTGAACATAGCATGGCACAGATGTCTACTAAAGTATGTGTCTGACATATATCTTATTAATTGCCCATTACCTATTGTTTTGCAGTTATGTGACAGAAGTACATCACACTGATTTGGAATGACTGTGGGATGGTAGGCTATAATACATGCTTGTGCACTATGTGGTCCTGTGTGCTGTTCATAAACACAGACATTTCTTTGTGAACCAGCATGCAGTACTATGATTCTGATATAGACTCAACTTGATCTCAAGGGATAAAAGTGATAATAATGTGTTCATCAACTGCATTAGCAAAATGAAATGGAAAATCATGACTGTAACATGCTATCAATCAACAATGAAGTGAATACTTGCCACAGAACATAAAAATGGCCACAGAAACAATTTGTGCAGCATTCACCATAAGGAAAAGATATGCCACATTGCTATGACATTGATGATGGACATAACACATGTAACTACAGACATGATGCCTGCTGACACAAGTAACATTAAAACCCAGAGCTCCGTGGAATTAGAGAGCATACATGGTAGTCCCTATAGAGAATTAAGGAAAGCCTGACACAATACTAGCCGTCACGGACAATAAAATGTGACCATGTGGCTAGTCCTGTGCAACACATTATAGTAGTGCTAATTCATAAAGGAGGGTGGGGGTTCACCACAACTTGAAACAGATTTAGATCCATCATCCAGGCAAGTATTCAATGTAAATCCATGTAAAGAGTAATACTGGAGCATATTTAGAAAGACACTGGAGGCCTAATTCAGTCAGATATGGAACAAAATAGATTCAAGAAAGGGAGATCTTGCACTAAAGTGTGTTGACATTCTCAGAAGAGGTAACAGAAACATTTGAGAATGGATAATTGATACTGCTTGCCTCTAGTCTGGAAATGATGGTTTATTTATCACTAAGATTAATTTTATTTTAAGCTTATAGATGATAATGTCACGATCTGAGTTAATGTATAACCATAGATATAAAGAAGAAAGCCCTAT
>NC_056729.1:136625697-136678197 GCF_019279795.1 Protopterus annectens
CCTACTCCGAGGTGATCTCTGCTTAACGTTTAAAGCTATGTCAAACCCAGAGCTGTTGGACATGCTACACCTAAAGAAATCCTAATCCCTCCAAGCTGCACACTCTAGGGACCTAAACCTTGTCACCACAATAAACAGGACATGCTGGAGGGATAGATTCCTGTCCCAGAGACTTCCCATACTCTGGAACAGGCTACTCGTCTATGTCAAGCAAAGTTCTTCATTAGCACTTTTCAAGAAAAATCTTGATGAGTGGATGGGAAATAGTAAATAGACTCCGGGGATCACTTCTGTGGCTCTGCTCAACAAGGGCACAGGAAATTTTCTTGGGTGGCATAAGCCAGTGAACCTTTTTGGCTAGGCTTACGTAGGCCCTTGGGCCTATTACCTATCTATGAACCTATGAACCTATACCCATTTCTTCATATTTCACCTAAAATACCTAATTATTGGAAAAGCAAATTCTTTCAAGACGATATACTTCTATTTTGCAGATAAACCTGTCGCATTTTGTCATCATCAGATGCATTTGCTGCCCTCATTCTGTCGTTGCTCACAATGTTTATGAAAAATGTTAGCTTTAGTTTTTGTGGCCAGCTATAAAACTGAATGCCTAACTCATTTCAAACATGGACTGAGATTTAGTCACAATTCTACATCCTCAAAAATTTTTATGATTAATTTCTGACAGACTGAAATTCTATCAGCCAAAAGAAACAAGTTTAGCTTATCCAAAATATGTAAAGACTATATTAATTTAACAAACTGAAATACATTTCCTGCTCTAGAGGTGGGCCATGGTGTCCAACTTTGGAGTGAACATATCAATGGCAATGTTATACCAGACTATAGTGATTAAGTACCAGCTCAGTTATAGAGCAAAGCTTCAAATGTATGGTCCATATTAGAAGACCGTATGGAAATAATATCAAACAGCATAAAAGCAAAAAACTGGACCTCGAACTTGTTAATGTTGGGGGCTGTGCTCCCCACATCCCCCGCTAAATATGTATACCGACTCTGAGGTCATACTACGGTGAGGAAAGGGCGAATATTCATACAGACTGCTGCTGGAGAAGTGTTATTTGATTTTATTAAGTAATTGGTTGATTGTTTTATTGTTTTATGGTTCAATTAACTGTTACTATTTAAACTGCTTTTTGTGTATGATGTGGTACTCCTTGAAGGCTTACTGTGGCCGAGGCGCTAGAGAAATAAACATTTTTTTTCATTGGCTTTGGTTGTTTCATTTTGTGCTGCAGCAATTCATCTACTTGTTTGTTTTATTTGGTTCTACATCTCTTATGGCCAGTGATCCAGCTTTAAATATTCCACGTATTTTTAGAGAGGATAGTGGCGGTACCTCTCAGCGGACTATTGATGGTTTCCTTAACGTTAACTCTGACTGTGCTACGGATCAATCCGAAAGGAATACAGGTACTGATGGTGGTGTGGATACTCCAGTATAGGAGCGTTTCCTGGCTGAAACACGTAGTAAATGAGTTACTAATCCTTTTGCTAATATTGGAAAACGCTCCATGGATTTCCCGACGGAGGTAAAAACTATGATTTCTAAACTAAATAACTTAATGAATAAGGAAATGGCCACATTTTACAACTACAATAGCTTGCAGAGATACTTAGATCTGGACATCATTCCAAGAGGGTTAAGAGCTGTTAAATTTCCCTCTGAACCTTTTAATACCACATGTTCCACTGATAAAGCGTTTCAACAAAAATGGGAGTGTACAGCGCATCAGTGTTCTAGAGAATGGATAAGAATTCTGGTTGAGAGAGATAATATTAACATTTACATAGGGAAAACTGAGAGGAAATTAAAAAGAAGAATATTTGAACACTTAAATGATATAAAAAATTGTAAAGAAACAAATGCTTTATATAAACACAGTAAAATGTGTGAGAAATCCAGTTTTAGTTTCACTGTTTTAGAACATACAGAAAAGGACATAAGAGGGGGGCCCTGGGAAGAAAGGTTAGAATACCGTGAATTATGGTGGCAAATGTCTTTGGAAGCATACAAATCCCTAGGCTTAAATGAACATATAAGTATAGCACTCCTCTTAAAATTAAGAGCAGCTAAATTATGACATGAATTAATTGGTTAAGGTAAATTTTTAAAATTCATATTTATTATTTATTACTTCTTCAGTCATCCATACACCTATTTTTTAGTATAAGAAATATAACATTTCTTAATAATGGTGAAATTAGTGTTGTTTTATATTTTTTTATATAATAATTAGTCCATTTTTAGAATGAAAGATGAATTTTTATTGGTATATTTATATAAAAATTTGTTTTAAACAATTTTTTTTTCTAATTCATACATGCAATTTCAACAAACAGCCACTAGATGGCATTTTTTATTTTTCTGGTTTAACAATGTGTCTCTAAGGATGTTATTACTTTATATGTTTTAATATAAAATTATTGGAAAGAGTTAACATAAAAACTTTTTAAACAGCAGTTTTTAATGTGAATACAAACGTTTTTAACATACACATAATAAGAATCAATTGGTAGAATAGTCTTTTTGTCTTAAAATGTGGTTTAAATTTTAACAAAGAAATTTCATTAATTGTTTTACTTAATTGATTCAATGTATTAATTAGAGGGATATATAAAGAAAGGTTGGGATTCAGTGCAGTTATCTGATGAAGTCTGTAACAGGACGAAAACGTATGGGGAGAACAGCGTTAATGTGATTGCTTTACGTGGATGTTATTTCTACACTTGTTCGAGTTCGTTTTACTAGCGTTTTGTGAGTTGGATCAATAAAACTGTGTTTTTGCCAAAAGACTTTCCAGTATTTCCATACCATCTTGGATTATTTAGTTATTTTGCGCTTTCACGTTATACTGGTTTAGAGATAATATTAAATTACTCAACCTTAAAAAAGACATTAATATGGTTTGTAACAATTTAGCAACAGTACTGGACAGATCGAGACTTGAGTCCTGTTTACGAGACATTCAGGATAAAGTTAATGTGCAAGAAAAGAAAGTTATTGAACAGAAGATGTACAAAATTCAAAGAGACCTCCGTGATTTTGAGAGAGGAAGTGTTTATTTGCACAGACCCAATCAACGTTCACGTTCTATAGCCCACCCTCCTAACGTTCCTAGCGGGGAGAGAGACAGAAATGTTAGCACATCCAGTGCTGATGTACCGGGTTATTTGCAAGATAGACAGCGTAATGACATAGGTGCTAATGATTTTCCAGCTTTGCCTTCCCCGGCTGATGAACGCTTTTTTCCGGAGCATTTTCGTCCATCAAGCGATTATGGCAAACAACAAAAAAGAAGTTATGCTGAACATGAATACTATAGAGGGGGGCCTCAACGCCAATGGCGGGACAATAAAAGAACTAAATGGTACTGACATTTGCTCTCAATATAATAATGTGGTGAATTTATCTGGCTGTTTTGTTACTGATAACATCTTTTCTTCACTGAATTGTGGTTTAAAATTTGTGCCGACTGTATTGCCTAAATCATATGAATGTAAGGTAGAATTGTTTAGATTTGTTAGAAAGTTGCATTTGTGGTATTATTTTCATCATTTACCTGTGGAAAAAGCTGTGGATAATGTGTTTAACAACACATATACTACTGTAAGTAGTACAACAGATTCTGATACCAATGATTCTTTTGTATCTTGTTTTAGTGAGTTTAATGCATACTGTGCCATAGATACTTCTTGTTTGAGTACTAAAAGCAACTTTATGCCTCCTTTCTCCCATGAAGGCATTCATGCTATGGTTGAATTTGAAATAGATTCATTGTTAAAACATTTTGATAAAAAGCAGGTGGAATATAATCTTTCTAAACAGGAATGGTTGGAATTGGTAAAATTTTCTAAGCCAGAGAGATTTGGTTCTAAAGCCCTCTGATAAGGGCAATAAAATAGTTATTATACACTATATGCAATATTTGAACATGTGTTTAGATTTATTAAAAGATGAATCTGTTTATTGTATAGTTCAAAGGGATGTTATTGAACAAGCTAAGGATAGGTATGTATGTCTAATACAGAGAGGCCTGAGATTAGGTTATTGGACTGAAACTGATGTTAAGAAGAAGCTTACAATTGTTGATACAGGCTTAGCTTACTTTTATTGTCTACCTAAGATTCATAAAAACTTTAATACTCCTCCAGGTAGACCAATAGTTTCAGCTAGCAAATATTTTTTGCATAACCTGGGAGTTATTTTACATCAGGTATTATTGAAGGAAGCCATTCGTCTTCCTTCGTATATACAAGACTCCTTTGATTTTTTGAAAAAAATAAAACAAGTTATATGGAAAGAAAACATGTATTGGATTACATTATACTAACATTAAACATAAATTTGGTTTGGAAGCATTATATAAGTGCATGGGAGATTATCCGTTTACACATTATGTGATGGATTTGGTTAAGTTTTGCTTGGAAAATAATTATTTTTGTTTTGATAATCAGATCTTTCATCAGATACAAGGCACTGCAATGGGTGCTCCATTTGCACCCATGTATGCCAACATCTTCATGGGAATGGTGGAACAAGAATGCATTTATAATAATCCATTTGTATGTAAATATGTGAAATTTTATTATAGATACATTGATTATTTGATTTTTTTGTGTGAAGATGGCATAAATTTTGTAAACAATTTTGTACAGGAAATTCAACACAATAGATTTAATATTACTTTTGATGGATTACAATATGGGCAGACAGTTCATTTTTTAGATATTAAATTACAAGGTGTCATTGGTAAACCTGTGGTTACAAGAATTCATAGGAAATTTGGTATGCCACATGATTTTGTGATGGGTACAAGTTGTCATCCTAAACATACCATTCAAGCCCTACCATATGGTGAATTTTTGAGAATTTCCCGTTTATGTAATGATAATGAAATATTTCTGAATGAATTACAATGGACTAAAAGTATGTTTTTGAAAAGGTATTATGATGCTAAATTACTTGATACTGATATTCAACAGGTAATTAGATTGAGATATAATGTTAGAAATACCTATAAAGATAGGGGCAATACTTATATTGGTAATAGTATTAATAATTATGATAACAATTTTTTCTTAGTTTCTGGTTATAACGTTTGTAGCAACAGTATCAAAAATTGTATATCACATTTTTGGGGATTTTTAAAGAATTTTGGTGAATTGGACAACCTAATGACAAATAAGCTAGTGTTTTTGTATAAAAGAGGTAGAAACATCAAAGATATGGTTGCACATACTAAATTCGTTAGACCTGGGTTGAAAATATATTATCAAATAGCTAATGTAGGTATGTCTTCATGTGGGAAGTGTAATGGTTGCCCTTTTATAAAAAAATGTTTTCCTTATATTAATAATATTAGTTTTATTCCTAATGGGATATATAATTGTAGAACACATAGGGTTGTTTATGCAATTAAATGTGGATGTAACAAGTTTTACATTGGGCAAACTAAGAGAATGTTTAAGGTTAGGTTACTTGAACATTTAAGAGATATTAGAATTAGTAAGTTAGAGAGCCCTTTAGCTCAACATTTTTGTGTACATCATGGTGGCCAGAGTGATAGTCTTCAAGCTACTATTTTGCAACAGGTAGCTGTTGATGAACTTGATGTTACCGTTGTTGAAAAGTTACTTTTAAAGAAAGAAACAATTTTTATCTTGAAATATAGCACTTTGTTACCTAAAGGTCTGAATACAGACTGCTGCTGGAGAAGTGTTATTTGATTTTATTAAGTAATTGGTTGATTGTTTTATTGTTTTATGGTTCAATTAACTGTTACTATTTAAACTGCTTTTTGTGTATGATGTGGTACTCCTTGAAGGCTTACTGTGGCCGAGGCACTAGAGAAATAAACGTTTTTTTTCATTGACTTTGGTTGTTTCGTTTTGTGCAGCAGCAATTCATCTACTTGTTGTTTGTTTTATATGGACTGAGATTTAGTCACAATTCTACATCCTCAAAATGTTTTATGATTAATTTCTGACAGACTGAAATTCTATCAACCAAAAGAAACAAGTTTAGCTTATCCAAAATATGTAAAGACTATATTAATTTAACAAACTGAAATACATTTCCTGCTCTAGAGGTGGGCCATTGTGTCCAACTTTGGAGTGAACATATCAATGGCAATGTTATACCAGACTATAGTGATTAAGTACCAGCTCAGTTATAGAGCAAAGCTTCAAATGTATGGTCCATATTAGAAGACCGAATGGAAATAATAT
The DNA here is from genome assembly GCF_019279795.1 of Protopterus annectens. NCBI lineage: Eukaryota > Metazoa > Chordata > Ceratodontiformes > Protopteridae > Protopterus > Protopterus annectens. The sequence continues at coordinate 136,631,953 of NC_056729.1, forward strand.
CAAACAGCATAACAGCAAAAAGACTGGACCTCAAACTTGTTAATGTGGGGGGCTGTGCTCCCCACATCCCCTGGCTAAATATGTATACCAACTCTGAGGTCATACTACAGTGAGGAAAGGGTGAATATTCCAGTCTTCACTGTACCATGATCCGGCAAACAGCACTTCAAGGTCCAGTCTTTTCACTGTTATGCCATTCGATATTATTTCCATTCGGTCCTCTAATCTAGACCCTCAAATGTACTGGTCAGTGTATGTTCCCAATTTTTGTTATGGTTACAAGAATTTAGTATTGAATAACAAGATGATATCACAGGTACAAATGGAAGAAATGAGGTTTCTTTGTAGAGTAACTGGACTCAACTCTACATGATGGGGTAAGGAACTTAGCACTCCAGGATGCATATCAATACAATTTCTCCGTTTTGTCTGGACTCAATTGAGGCCAACTGGACAACATATGGATATGCTCCCAGGATACTTCCCATGTCAGAGTACCAGAAATGCCCTACAGGGAGGAGGCCCTATGCCAGATTCAGTTCATGAGTACTGTTTACATCTCTTAGACTGCGAGGAGATCCTGCTGGATGTGCTGGAGATTATTACTGGAGAACAGGAATCAGGTTTGGCTTGTTTAGCTTGCTGTCATCCTGACACTCACAAAGGGAAGTAGTTTATAAAATGATAATGATGACATCAATTTCAGATTAAAGGTATTTCATTAAAGAAAGATACTCTTCTTTCATCTGAATCCTGCAAATTCTGCTAAGGAAATTATTTTTTTTCTAACAGTACAGATCTTTCATATGTAATTAGAAGTACTTGCAGTAAGAATAATGTAAATTTAATACTGACACTTTTCATTTAAATTTGGTTAATATTTCATAAAGTTATTTTTTTTTCAGAAGCAGTTTTTATTACCCTAAAACAGTTTCCAATAACCTTGTAAGATATTCTGCTGTCAGTGTGAATGTAGCAGATTAGAGAAAGACATTTCTTCAGCTCACAAAAGTTAAATTTCCAGAATGAAAACTAATTTTAATTTCCGGATTTAGTGTTCAAGTATGCTGCTTGCTATAAAAATACCAGCATTAGTAAAAATATCAATATATTTTTTCTCATTTGCACACAATACAATCTTGTCAGTTATAATCTTCTTTACTAGCCTGTCATTCTCTTGCCCTTTTCTTTTCACTGCCATCTTTCCCTATTTTAACTAAAGCATTGTTTTTTTAGTATCTATTTTTTTCTTCTTTTTAATTTCATTGAGAAAAACTGAAGGTTCTACTGTATAAAAAATAAGTGACAGCCTTGGATTATTCTAATTAGGTGACTGGGGCCCACCTTCAGACTTTAGGCAGCAAACTGCTGTTATATGTGTCACTTATTGTCAGCATGTGAACTTCCATTATTTACATTTATAGCTTACCATAAAGTTTTGTCACTTCCAGGTTGTCCTCCTCCACCCCTTTAGAAAGACCATGAGGAACAATAAGGATTAGCCTTGTCCAAGTTTTAATCAGCCTTAGTTTGTACTCCTCCGGAAATTAATTTAATATACACAAATCTGCCATCTTGCCTGTCACTACCACCATTCAATACTTGTTCTATTTCTATAAAATATCCTTCAGTCTTCCCTTATTCAACAGTTTCAATTATTTTGAGCAATTCACTTGTTTCAAAAACATGTCTAGAACTTCTCATTAACTTATTTATGTCACTTCAACTTCCTCTCAAGAGACATCCATGACTACCTCAAATTGTAAACAGAATGGGTGTACTTCAGTAAAGCAAAAGCCTGGAAAGGCAGAGCACTGCTTGTACTATTTAACCACTGTATATATATATCATGAGTTATACACCAGGATGACTTCTAATTTACAACCAGTCCTTGCTTCAAAATATGTTTAGGCCTAGGCTAGAACTGTAGAAATACCTCAGGACTTCTACTCTCTTTTTGGGTTTGCTTGAGATTATAGGCAAACATAGCTGCAAAAATAGCAATATTAATTTGCACCCGAACGAGAACCCTCTTTTAAAATATGCATTAAAGAAAAAATATCATGTAATAATGTTTTTTATGACTGTTTTGAAAAGTTGTAAAACCCAATGACTAACTCTTTTGTTGGTATAATAAAACTGTAAAATTGCCTATTGCATCATATCTTTTCTATTGACTTACAAGATTTCTAGAGTATACTGTGCTGTTAAATTATTCTGATAATGGTTTGGATTTGTGGCAGTTTACAGCTGACTCTACCATACTAAGAACACATGATGAGGCTAGTGGTACTCTTTTGATACACTTTATTAATCTTACTTGAGAAACTATGCAGATGCATGATGTAGTACATGGAGCATGATGATTACATACCATATTCAGGAAAATGCCACCTTGTTATGTAGCCATCTAACATAAGACTAATATCCATAACATTTTGCTAAGTATCTTTCAAAGTTGTTAAGCTCAAGTCTAGCACTGGAGCATTAAGCTTTAAAAGCTGTAGTGCACTTCACTGTCTCATCCACCATAAATATGGCAGACTGAAGTGTATATGAGCTTTTAAGTCCATTGGATCATCAGATGGATACTTCCGTTCTATGCACTGTCTTTGTGGTGGCAGTAAGTGCTTTACAGCCTTCAAAGCTGATTATACAGAATTCTGTGACTTAAATACACCCCAGGATTTATTAAAGTCTGTATAGGCACAGTGTAGAGCCTACATGGAATGTATCCATGTACACGGCCACGCTTCCCCCTCGGCAGTGTGCCATGCATATTAATGATGGCACGCTGCCGAGGGAGAGCCAATGAACACGGACATTGAATCAGTGTAGGTAGAGGTGTTGCAGCTACCCATGGCTGAAGATGAGTGTATGGTTCCCTGTAATGCTCTCCACCATTTTTGTAATGTTGTGAAGTGTGTCAGCTGTATAATATGTCATTTTTATGATGTGTTATGATTTTTATAATTATTATTATTTTTTTTACTGCATGTATGTGCAGCATGGCATGGGGTGCAGCGATGAAAAGCTGTGCTCACATATAGACAGCTGACACCTGGCAGACATCTAGAAATAGAAACTGGATGTAATTAGTTATCATAATGGAATGAGTGGGGTAAAAATTGAATCCCACCAAATGAACTGAAATACAAACAACTCCATAACACTGCAAAAAGGCTAGTCATTACTGACAAGAGAAACTACTTCTCCACTCAACTAGACCCCAAAACTCAAATCCACAAAAGTTCTGGAAATCTATTTCCTCACTCCTTAACCCTGGAAACCAACAAAATCCCACACCATCCCATGAGAAAGACCCATTAAAAAATGCCCATGGCTTTAACACCCACTTCATTGAAACCATTCAAAAACTTGTCAATAACTCCTCAACACATACTAACTCTACCCCAAATAAATCAGACAGGAACACAAATCCCCCCTCCCCTAAGTCAAACATAACCTTCCTCCTTTAAATAATACTTCCAATAGCAGCCCACTCACTTGTACCTTTACTATACAACCTGTACCCACCTCACTAGTGCATAAACTATTAAGTAAACTAAAGCCAGGCTCCCCCTCTGCAGATAGACTCCCAGCAGAATATTTAAAGGTTGCTTCAAGTGCTATAGCATACCCTGTTAGCATTCTCATCAATCAATCCATCTCTGAATCATACATTCCACTACTTTGGAAACAATCCATTATAACTCCCCTACATAAAGGTAGTAACACTAATGATCTCTCTAATTACCAGTCCATCTCCTTACTCTCTCTTCTATCTAAAATCCTGGAAAAGTGTATACACACACAACTGCTAAAATATCTCATCAATAATAACTTACTTGCCCCACCCAGCATGGTTTTTGCCCTGCACACAGCACTACCACTGCCTTTCTTTCATTCACCAACACAGCCTTATATGATGGTCTAATAACCTCTGTTATCCTATTGGATCTATCTAAGGCTTTTGATACAGTATCACACCCTAAACTGCTACTACAACTACAGTCCTTAAACTGCTCCACACATTCACTGACCTGGTTATCCAACTATCTTTCTAACAGGCAATAATCTGTCAAATGACAGAACAAGTAATCTGAATACCTCCTGAATAAAACAGGAGTTCCTCAGGCATCCATTCTTGGACCACTATTATTTAACATTTTCTTCAATAACCTCCACAAAGCTTCCCATCTTAGTACAGTAATCCAATACACAGACAATTCTGCGATAATCTCCTCTGCCAACAACCTGACAGACTTTCAATATCTAGCACAAAAAGCATTCACTTCTATTGAATCATGGCTAAATGATGCACAACTTCTTCTCAACCCAAAAAAATCTAAACTCCTAATATTCTCATCCAAACCCTTAAGTCAGGACTTTAATATTATCTCACAAAGTAATACCAAAATAGACCAAGTAAAATCATCAAAAATGCTAGGCATCACAATAGATGACAAATTATCCTTTGATAATCAAATTCATAATGTAATCACAAAAACCCACTTCAAACTTGGTAAACTATATAGGCATAAACATTTCATGAGCACACCCACTAAGTTAAAACTGGCCAACTCTCTTCTCCTCCCTACCCTTCTTTATGGTAGCCCTATTTTTACCAACATACATACAACTCTTAAAACTAAATTACAGTCTTGTTACTATAAAATAGCAAGGTTTGCCTAGAATATGCCAACCCAAACACATCATTGCCTTACATTACAAAATATTAACTGGCTTGACGTCTCCCACTATCTACAATGCACCCGATTAACACTTATCCATAAACTACTATTAACCCCAACTTTTACCCCTCACTTCAGACCATCTTACACAGGGTTTGCCTTAGCTGAAACGGCGCCCTAGGCGAAGTACTGCTCTGGTGCCCCTTAAGCCCCACCCACACCACACTCAAGGAACACCCCTATTTGAGCCACACCCACAGATTGGTCACTCCCACAAAAGACACTCCAGTTCTTTCAATGTTTAAATGCATGAAAAATCAGTCATACTACAAGGATTTAATTTATTTTGTAAAACTTGTGTGAATTCTGTGTTGTTATTCTATATTAAATTCTTTATCTAAAATTGGGAATACCAACTTGGCTATGACTTCTGTCTAAATGTCTCCAAGTGTTTTTAATTTAGTTGAGGTAAATATGAGTCACTGAAAGTAATCTTATTCAATTATATTTCTAGGAACCAAATCTGCATTCAGTTGTCTGGATGCTTTTCAGTGTATGCACAATTGTATTGTTGGCAGGAGGGACACTAGCATAGTTACCTGTAATGCATAGACATTCTAATGAGCTACTAATGAGATCGCTCCATGCAGCCTCATCATCTCTCTAAATCACATTATGCCATGTTGTACTATTGGGCACTGATACATGAGATAGAATCATTCATAGCTTTTCTAACTAACTGCCCAGCCATGCATTTTTTAAGCTTAGCTAATTATCCCTTGTGAGACTCAAACCCTGCACCTTGTGTTTGTAATGCAAACACCTTAACCATTAGGCCACCCTCCCAACCCCTTTGCTGATGATTGTGTTTTTTTTTTAATTCCAGCCATTGTCTTTTCATTTCAGCATATTATATATTTTCAGCAGCTAAGTAAGGACTAAATAATAATAATAAAAACTGACACTAATCTGATACACCAAAAATTCACACTAAAGAAACTAAAAGTAAAAAATGTATCATTAGAAAACAAGTAAAACTGCATTGCCCAACACAAAACAGCAAAAAATGAGCAAGAGTTAAATATAGCATTTTTGACAAAATCAGAAGGTAAAATCATCACAAATACTCCTTCGAAAAGCTGCACTAGCAATGCTTATGTTGCTATCAAAAACGCTTTAAAATTCTATTGATCTGCATTAAAAAATGAAGTACATCACAAAATCAAGGCAGAATTTATTCAGTCACACATTACATGACTACTGCTGTTAGGCTTTAATAAAATCAAACTCCTTTGTTTCGGCCATTTCAGTTTTGAGTTCACCATCTAAATTTCTCTTGTGCAACATTATTATAAACAAGACTATTTCTGAAGAGTTGTTGCTCTTAGGGTAGTTAATGCCAAATCTGACTGCAGGAATAGATAGTAAATGCAATAAAACAACAAATAGCTGCAGCCATCAAAGTAAGATTAAAGTTCAACAAAAACACTCAATTGTGCAAACATTTTTAACCTTTTCATTAGTTCAAACATATCATCAACCCACTTTAACATCTTGAGAAAGTGCACCTCTACAAATCAAGAACAAAGCCAGAAATAAATCAAGGACACTTGTAATATATTAGCACTGTTAGCTAAAGACATACAGTGATAGAATATAAAGTAATAGCATTGTTTTGTAACGCCACATTAATGTACCCTGGTTGGTAGTGTGCACCTACATTTTTTGGCTAGGGAGGTATGCTGCTCTTCCCCCAATAGGCAGATGAAGGAGCAGGAAACCTTTAAGACAGAGACCCCCATCACCATCACAAAAAAAAGTTGTGGATCCCCATGAAACCACCAGACAAGGGTATGTGCTAATACTGCACACCTCATCTGCATCTTAAACTGGGGCTCCAAACTACCGGTGGGGGGTAAAAGAAGGAAGCACATCTTTTCTTGATTAGACAACTTGATCTTCCAGATCAAAATGCCATTGATTACTGCGGGAATAATTTCTCTTAAAGACAAAGTTGTCAAGAGTTTTGAGGTGACCGCTATATGGACTCTGGCTGGCTACTGTCCCAAAATCCTGAAAATATAAAAAAGGGGAAGGAGGGCACTACACAAGGTATAATATACCAATATACTGACAACTCAAGATGTACGCTGCTTGGTATTTAAATCTAGTAATGCCTCTCATGCTGTCTGCCTTAGATAACAATAAAATGCTATTCTCAGCTATTTGTTACAGCTTTCACATGTCAAATATAATGATTCTAAAGTAGCTTAACGTTTGTAGAGAAGGCTGAAAAGGCATACTTGTATCAGCTCACATCTGATTTCACATTCCACCACTTCCCTTTGAACATCCATCCATTTATTTTCCGATTTCACACTAAAACAATCAATGCGTATTTCCCCAGAACAATGGCTTGTCCTACAGAGACAATATACAGAAAGCTACATACTTCCTAAACATCCCAAACTATGAAATTATAACGACAAAAAATACTGCTACCATTGAAGCTGTGATATATATATATATATATATATATATATATATATATATATATATATATAATATATTAAAGTAAAGATAGAATGCATTTTCAGTCTTCTTTAACTTGCAGCTTGTTTGCGGCACTTTTAAAACCATTGATTTTACCAGGGAGAAAGAAGCCCGTCATTTACTCTACTCTACTTTATTCCTATAGATAATGAATGCAATAATTAGTTTAAGATATAGTTTGTAGTTTTGAGCTGACAATCACCCTCCCACCGAACAGCCCCTCCTGCAGCAACTGCCCTACCCCCCAACCATTCCAGTGTTCCATTACTTGACTGTTTCTCACCAGTTGCCGTAAACACTGTTCAAACCTATCAGTGAGCATATTGCAGGTATTGAAATAAAATAGCACAATAGCTAAACAAACACAGCCTCACAATGAAAACAGACTTACATGAGCAGTAAACGTCTCTGCCCTTGAAACTTGCATTCATTGAAACAGCACGAAAACCCACATTCATAGAAAATGCATCGGGCCACTGGAGGATTAAGTTTACCTTTGGACTATTTTTAAAACACAGGCTCCTTGCTCACATTTTTTAGGGCCTTACATACATGTATTTGTTGATTCACCTTCCTGATTAGATTCCTTGTATAATACAGCACCACTTGTCAGAATGTGTTTTAAATTTGTAGTTTTAAACATTCTTTTAATAAAGAATGAAACAAGATATATGAACGAATAATGACAAAACAACCTATTTTATAAAATTTCAACATAAAAGTGCACTCAGACTTCTGTCATTACAATTCACCCAAATCACTCATCACTAAATATGAACAATCTCTGCAGAAGTAAAAATCATCTGAATAATTCCACATTAAAGAAACCTATAAGTAATGAAAAGGTTGCTACTGGCCAACAACTTTACATCTCATTGTTTCATCTACAAATACAGTGCTTGCTGCTCTTGAAGAATCAATTACCTACATTACATTGAAGAAAACAATTGGTAAACTGGTAATATTGCAACAGGAAATGACTGAGAAACCAACACTTCATAGTTACTAGGCATCTTATACAAAGGCGGGCACCCTTAAAATGCACCAAATAATCGAATATTAGGGGCATGACATACCATGCATCCATAACTCTCAACCTCTTAGCACAAGAAATCTGAACAACATGCTGCATACAATCAGGGCAGAGCATCATCAAGTACAGGATAAAGGCTCTGACTTTTTAAAAATCTGTTTCTTATATCCAACAAAGTGTCCATTTCCATCAATCTCCATTTTCCTGCTGTGCAACTTTCTGCACGACATTATGAAGAAGAGTACTCCTGAGTCACCCCTGAAAAGGGACACTTGGGCACTTCTTAACCAGCTAAGCCTAATGGACACAAATATATAAAATAAAGAAATGCTACCATGGCCTATAAAGGCATTAATCAACAAAATACTCATAATACTTCTATTAAATAATTAATTGTGTCCATCTATCTTTATAAAGGATGTTGTCAGACACCAGCTTCTTTGTCAGTCATGTTTTGACAATGACAACTTAACATCAGCATCTTGCCAAATTTGCTTTGTGATATATCACTCAGTACCTTACAGAGAAAACATTTTAATGCCTGATAGTAAAGAAATATGATCATTATATAGTAATATCAGTATCTACCCCGTACCAGCCATACCCATCCTGAGGAAATATTTCAGAAAAGTAGTTTATTCTGAGCTCTACAACCATCTTCAATCCTAAGAGATCTTTCTCAAACAACCATGTCTTTTGGAATGTCAGAATCACACAGACCATTCTAAACTACCTAGAAGAAGCCAATGTTCACCCTAACAGATGATGGTCTATTAAACACAGATCAAAGTAGCTGTACTGGAGCAGTCTTTATCCCTTCCTCTTTGAATCACTAACTGAATGCATGAGTGAACAATCAAGCTCTTTCTTAGTTCAAAAACTTCCTAACTAATAAACTCATTTATGTCAAAATATAGAACTCCAAATCATCACCCACTCCACTGACTGCAGAAGTACCACAAGGCTCAGGAGTTTCTCCACTTCTATTTTCTTTATTGACCAACTAGCTCACTGGAGAACTCCCCCCCTATATTTTTATCATCCTGCATGCAGCCATTATGGTAATTTACAGGTCCTACCACCACCATTATGTAATAAGGAGCCATCTCCAAGAAGACCTAATAAAATTCTTCCTCTCAGAATACCAGAAACACTAATCAATGTCATTTAGGGGAAGACACAAACTCAACAATGTATATGGGAATGGTAGATAACCAATAACCTAATATCATAGAAATGGCACGACACTTTGGATACCTTGCAATATCAATAGAGCAGCATTTAAGCTTTCTACACCTTATTGAAGGAACAAAAAACAAAATTAACTTCCATCTGTTTTTGAGATGAGACATCTCACTCCACTTTCTCTTCCCTGAAGGAAGGAATGATATTGGGAAGGGAGTATTTCCTTAACAACCTTTATATTGACTCCTTTCTTGTAGGGACAGCTTCAAAGAGAATTCTTTCATGCCAACAGTATTTGCAGATTCATTAGAATAGCTACCAAGCCAGAATGCCACTGCAACGTGCTCACTAAAGCACACTGGCTACCAGTCTTTCACAGAATAAAAGTCATATTAAGCGCCTTACTCTTTAAACTAATTTCCCTGAATTCTCATACTTCTGTCTTAAATCCCTCATTCCCAATGTAGAAACCATGCATCCACCAAGAACCAAACTGCACTGCACAGACCACAGCTTCTCCATACTAACGTAAATTCCATACACACACACACACACACACACACACACACACACGCACACGCACACACACACACACACACACACACACACACACACACACACACACACACACACACACACACACACACACACACACACACACACACACACACACACACACACGCACACGCACACACACACACACACACAAACATACACACACACACACGCACACGCGCACACGCACACACGCATACACGCACACACGCACACACATGCACACGCACGCACACGCATGCACACGCACACACACGCACACACACAAACATACACACACACTTTCTCACGCATACAGCAGCCAATAGTTTAAATTACATACGCATACACTTACCTTCTTTCTTAATTGAATGGCCAAATGGGCACACAAGGACTTAATCCCTCTTAACAAAACTGCTAGCTTACATTTCGCGTGCCTGCAAAATGTATTTACTTCCACGTTGGTGTGTGCATGCATGATTCCCCTTAAAGGAGAAGACGCTAATACCGCAATGCTATAAAAGTGGGGGGGCGATCACCACCCCCTTTGCCCTGTGGTTCCGGTGCCCTTGAGCAGGCACTGAGAAGAAAAAATGGACTAACTAAATGAATTAAAATAAAATAAATAAATAAATAAATAAAGTAAAAAAAGTATGCCCTTTACATGGCCGGCCTTTATGGCACCCTAGGTGGTCAAGTTCGCCTATGCTTAAGGCCGGCTGTGATCCTACATACATAACACCCTTGCACAAAATCTTAGGTCCTCAAGCAAACAGCTCCTAAGTATATCAAAGCCCAATAAACATGTTGGACAAAGCCTTTACTCCTTCATTATTGCCAAAGCACGGAATTCTCTGCCTTCATCTATTACTCACATAGACACCTTAAAAGCTTTCAAAACTGCACTAAAATCTCATTACCTCAATAATCAAACATGCTCCTGTAACAACTCACATAAACCTCCTTAAATAGATCACTGTCTCCAATACTACTCTACATCAAATAATCTCTTTTAATGCACATATCTTGGCTTTTTGTCCATGTTTCTTTTTTTCCATTTGCTTTTTTCTACACCTGTAGATCCTACGTTTCTACAAGCCACCTATTTCTGCTTTCACGGCAGCTTTATAGAAAAATAGTTTCTGAAGATGTGAAATGAGTTTACATATGCCTGTATATGAGTATGGTTTCCAAACTGTATACCTTAAATGTCTGTAAATACTTAATGATATGTATGATGTTTACCTGAATTGAAGACTGATGTGAAATTGTAATTGCAAATGTTGTTTCTTATGCTCTGTATTTAACTGTTTACATTATGTAATTTTTTTTTTGTAACCTTTCTTGAAGCTCTTCTACCCAGGCCTCCACTGAAAATGGGTTTCTAACCCAGTGGACTTTCCCGGTTACCAAATGTCAAAAAAAAAAAAAATAAATAATTAAATAACTTTTTTTAGTTTTTATTATTTTTCTTTATTTTAATTCTTTATTTTTTTGCACAGTGTGGAGTGCAGCAGTTGAGTGGAGCTCATACAGACATGACCAACACTTGTCAGACATCTAAAAACAGAAACCGGATATAATTAATTATTTAATTAAAGTTGTGTTTAATTGTGTTTCCATGGTGTGGTGCTCATTAATGCTAACAGCTAGCCTAGTAGTATATGTGAAGTTATACTAGTTTTGATAAGATCCGACTAACTACATGGATAGAGTTATGGTTTTTGTGAAGTAGGTTCTGGGTTCGAGTCCAGAACTGGCAGAATACATCTGTAAATGAATGTACTATTTTTCTTTAATATCATTAAACTATTGTGAAATTTGACACTGCTGTACTTTGCTAAGCACTGGTCATTCATGCTAAGCAGTACATAGACATGCTAAAGGCTAGCAATGTTTGCACAGTGCTAAGCCTCTCTAAACCCATGGTTCTGCGAGCTTTCCCACTGCTTGGCTTTGCATAGCTGGTTTGTGTGCTGTTAAGTGATGCAGTACATTTTTGAATGTTGCTCAATGATGTGTAAGGGTGGGAAAACAGCCTATATTAAGCCTAATAGGTGGAAATTTTGTGACAATCACAGGAGTTCAATCAACTGTTGGTATGGCTGGCAGTGTTGGCAAAAGTGTGTGCTTTTAGGCACCAAGGGGAGGCATTCAGGAGTCCAGGGACATGGTCAGGCTCCTTGTTAAAAAATACAAACCCCAGCAGATACAAGGCAGATTCCTTGCCTCAGAGTGTAAGGCAGAGGCCTGGGACCATTTGACCAGGGAAATCACCAGTGTTACTGGTATCCCCCACACAGGTGAGCAGTGTCATCACCATTATGATGACCTGAAAAGGAGAAAGAGAGGAACCCTGGACACCTGGGTCCAGTAAGCTCAAAATGAGAATGACCCACAAGTATGTAAGCATGTCTTCCTCTGTCTAACTAAAATGCAAGGTGAATGCCTGCATAACTAGCATGCATAATGGTGTGCTTCTCTCCTAACAGCTGCAGCTGAGAGGGCTCGCAATATTGAATCCCATGTCGGGTGTCTGGGCAGGCTGTGCTATGAGTGTGGTAAGTACAGATTTAGTATGCCAACTGTAGTGCAATAAGCAAGAAAGAGTAAAGCATTTGCTGCAATAAAGTATACACAAGAAAAACTGTATTGCAATAAATGGGTATGTAGAACTGTAGTGCAATAAATTGGCAATCAGAGCTCTAAAGCTGCAGTGCAATAAATGAACAATAAGAACTCCCATTTCAATAAAGCAGTAACAATACCAATAACAAGTAACCAAAATGCTGTTCAGCAGGATTGTGTTGTCAAAACCATTGCAGTAGAGCTGTATGCATTGATTGTCTATGGTAAGTTTGCTGCAGTTAAGTGTAACACTGTAATAGCTGTAGCCAGCAAATTGAATGGCCTGCAAACTGTATTGCTGAATTCATAGTACTGTCCAATCTTGTCCGCAGGCGAATATCAGTCACATAATGCTCTCTGTTCCTCAGACATCAGGTAATAATGGTATATGAGTGAGGTAGCCCGGTCCATGGGCAGATATTGTGTGTGTGGACATCACAGATATTTCAAACCAATAACAATCAAATGTGCTCACTAGCATTGTTGATTTAAAACTACAGCTGTTTTTATATATGCAGTATGGTTGTATTCCATGCATGTATGTTGTACTGTCACTGCCGTATAACACCATAATAGTACTAGAGGAATGTCATGTAACTTCTATTGCTCAGTTCATAGTATAGTTCCAGGTGATCTCCATGGAAATATCAGTCTCTCACTAGTCAGCAGTGACTCAGTAGCTCAGACTGTTAAATGTTATGTATGCAGTACATTTTACCAGACACAGTCCTGGGTTCAAATCCAGTGGTATGTAGCACTAAATTTTCAGTATCAGTCACATAATGCTCACATTTTCTCTCTCACCAGGAACACAACAAATATATGGGTGAGGAAGTGCATATTATAAGAAGATATTGTGTTTAGATTTCCCTGAATGTTAACATCAATCCCAAGGATGTGCTCATCAGCATTGATGATTCATAAATAAAGCTGTGTAATCCCAGTATGGCTGTATCCCTTGCATGTCTGTACTAAGTTGCTGCAGTCAATTATTATATTATTTGTAGATGTCCCCTGCCGTCACAGCTATTGGGTTTTACTCCCATGCCTGCCACCTAATGCATGATGGCTGTCTATTTACTTGCTGTACACAAACATGCATCTCATGTGTCATGATTTCTCATAATGTAATTAAAACTGTCTAAACCATCTGTCACACAATTAGCAGATAAATCATTACCTGGAAAGTAATATATTACCAAATCCATTTACAGAACACCTGGATAGTTATATAAGTCCACATTATGTGAAATTGTTCTGTGTAGTGGTGTACTCGCATTTGTTACTGCTTGGCCCATACTGACCCATGCTAACAGCTTGAGAGATATGTATGTGCTTCATCAGTTGTAGGAGAATTGTAGTCACTATACTCAAACCTGATACTTCACTCCTGTTGAGTATATATTTCAGTGTTTCAGGGATATAATCTGCAATGTCAGTAAAAGAATGTTTCTCTCTCTCTCCTCACCCCTTATCTTCATTTATTTATTACTGTTATTTATTATTATGATTTAATATTAACATATTTTGTTAAACTAACCATATTTTGGAAAATGTGGTTGATTATTGTTATGTTTTATTATGATGCAATATTAACATATTTGTTAAATGTTTTGTTGGTCCTATTGTTTACTTTCTACTGGCATGCTGTTACCATTCTGACTGTTATGTTACTTAATGCTGTGTTTCACATAATATACATTAATATGTATTTGGAATAAATATGATCTTTGATGCTGTTAATATTAGCATTGGTTTGGTTATTACTAAGTGCAACTTATTGCTATACCTCATTTACCACAGCATGTCAAGGTAGGCCGGTTCTGACTGATCCCCCTATCTTGCCTCAACCGACCGTGGCACCAGGTCACAGCACATCTGGGACCCAGACAAGTCGTGTCTCCTCTGCTGCCCTGAACAACCTGCAGTGTCAGGTAGTACAGTCCTAGGAGATGGGGCCCTGGGAGCGGTGATGGAGGGGGTGTTGTCACCCATGCAGACCTGCCGGTCTTGGCAAGCAAGATAGTCCACCATGGCTATGACCGCTACCTGTGCTGGATTGAGGGCATGCTGGCCATCCTGGTGGGGCAACCTCACCTGGGTGCCCAGCCTCCAGCACAGCCACCCTCATGGCAGCGATGGAGCAGTGTTGACATGCCATGGGTGGGGATGTGAGTCACATTGCTGCCATCTGGAGGCACATTGGTCTCAGATTCCACAACACCCTCCCTATACAAAGTGTTCAACCCCCTCATGTGTCACCCACTGCCCCTGTCTGCCATCTTGTCTGTATTATCTGTTTGAAAATGCATCCTCGCCTACCCAAATTACCTCCCACATATATACCTATGTCCCTTCCCCAACATTCCACTCTCACCTTAACAAAAAATGGACACCTGTCCCCCAAAAAAATTCTCCCATACATAGATCTCCATTTCACACACGTGTCCACTGGGCAAGTAATTTGGTCCAAATTGCTTGACAATACAGTTATGTTGTCTTCACTCCTCTCTCTGGAGTTTGAGAATCCAAATTCATCTACAAATCTGTCAAAATGCACAGTTGTAGCAGTACAAGAAATCGATAGCTATGGTCCTTTCCTACACTGTTCCTGCACATCCCTCCCTGATTTTCACTATATTTTCCCCCCTACTTGCCCCCATTTCACCACTTTCCTATCACCTCTTTTTTCTTTTCTTTATATTTTTTTAGAGCGGCGCTGCCCGATGGGCTACATCACACAGCTTTGCTATGCTTAGCTAACTAGAGCTATAATGACTGTATGTGTTTCTAACATTGTAAGACACATGTACAAAATAAACACCTCTGCTTTGTTTCACACCTGATCCCATCACACCTGCACCACACTGCATTATCCTGCCACAACATGCAGTTCTTAATTAAAACAGGTGATGTGAACAAAACATAGCAACTGCCAATTACAGTAATTAGGCATGTTTCAGCAGAGTTGCACACCATGCCACACTGTGTAAACTGGAATAAAAAACAATTGAATAAATGGGCATTTACCTTGGACTCTCATGCAATAGTATACCACTAGACAGCCATAGACATGATAACAGATGTAACTGAGGCCTGTGATAGCAGGTAAATGTGCTCTTTTATCAGCAACATGTAGAAAGACTCTGCTAATGCAGTAATTTGAAAATACATATTCATCTGGGACTCTAGTGGAGAAATGTATCCATATATAGCCTAGCACATACTGACAGATGTAGAAAATGCATGTCACAGCCTGTATGTGTGCACATATATCTTGCAAATACACCCAATGTAGCAGTGACTCAGTAGCTCAGTCTGTTAAATGGCTTGTATAAAGTACATTTTGCCACACACAGTCCTATGTTCAAATCCAGTGTTGTGTTGCATTTCAATGACAGTATTGTGAAGACAACAGTTAAAGAATGACTGATGCACTTATTATCCACACAAAGCACTTCAAATTAAATAATAGCTTTCCACTGCTAGAAGTCACAGGCCTGCAGGTAGGGACACACATCACATATCCATATATATTATTATATGTTGCCTAGTACTCTGTTATTGACACAGTTGCCTAACATACATACCTTAAACACATGCCGTAACTAGAGTGTAAAGGGTACTGTCACTATGGCTGTGCCTCTACAACAAGGCTGACACAGTTGACACAGATACACCTACAGCTTGCTGTCCTCTAAAGTGTTCAAACTCACTGCCTATGTCTATTATCTGCAGCAGCAGCTGCAGCCTGTGGTACACACAGCTCTATGTAAAGGTTTCTGCTACAGACCTACCCTCTGTGATGATGTAGTCTGTTCACACCAGGAATGTCCATCTCAACAGCTAAGAAAGGGGCCCTGTTCTACATGAAGGCCATATATATATATATATATATATATATATATATATATATATATATACAGAGAGAGAGAGAGAGTACAGTAGTTGCATGTCATTGGCTAATGATAGTGCAACTCAGCTGTTTTGGTTGCAATTAGTTTATCAGAGTCACAGATTGGTTTAGAGGCAATTACCTGCTAATGAGAAGCAAGTTAAAATGCAAGCCGGTAGCTATGTTCATACATTCTGTATGAGACTTTCCTCACACTTTTGTGAAACAGTACTAGTAGCACATTTCAGCAGGGGAGTAATGCACTCCACCAGGTATGTAACTGTTTTTTTATGTATAACAGGATGCAGATGGGAGGATAATAAGTATGGGGAGTAGAGAGTACAGCAGTAAGCCTGTCTTAGACCTGTGGTAATGACATGTCATTGATACCCTGCTGTCTTACACATATAGGGAATGTACAATATATCAGGGTTGCATTGTCTTTTGTCATTGTGGCACACTGGTGTTGTTGCATTGTCCCAATATAGTGATCTTAATAGCACCCCGCTATTTGTCTGGCACTGGTCTTATGACACATTATTGGGTTGCTGGCCTTAGGGGACATACTACAGTGGACCAGAGTTTTGAGTGTATGATCATACAGCAGAATCTCTCATGGAACACAGGGAACTATTTCAGTAATGATACTATCTCTGTTGTGTCCACACACATAGTATGTTGTCACGCCATTGGATATGACATGTGTGAACAGGCAGTGGATAGTGCCAGCCATTTTGTTCTTGCTGTATCTGTGCATAGTGGACATCCATGTATTTGATCCTGTAATGTGTTTTCCTTTTGGTATGCTTAAGGACTGATGTATCAGAGATGGCATGTCCCCTTCTCAGATGCGGAGAATGAACTAATACTTCAAGGACTACAGCAGCATTGGCACATCCTTCTATCCAGGGGGAGGCATAACAGGGAACAGTGGGCTGCATTGTGGGAAGACCTTGTCCGGGATATGAATGAGATGGGCCACAAGAAGAGGACATATGAGTAGGTTCAACACTGAGCTAGAGATATGGTGAATGCTGCATGACAAAGGGCAGCTGATGTAGCCAGGGATCATGCCATCACCAGTGGAGGGCCTTTAAAGGAACAACCACTCACAGCCACTGTGGAATTCCTGGTGAACCTATGGACACACGACAGCTTCCAGGCATCTATCACAACATTTATCGTGGAAGTGGGTGCCACAGTGTCCACAGCACAGGGGCATGCGGGTAATCTTACTGTGATCACCATTGTAATACTGTAGCAGTCATTCTCTCAGGCAGTACATACCTTTTCCAGGTATATGTGCTGTGGGGGGGTTAGCTCAGTTGTACACTCATACTCAGAATGTCACCAATACATCAAGTAACACAGTAGCTACTGTACATGTGAGATATATGCATGTATTACTTTGTTGTACTGCAACATATGGTGGTACTAAAATTACCTCACCCTCACCTTTTTACAGGTCCATCAAAAGTTATCCAAGGCAGTGGTCCTGCTCCTGGTAAACATGATACTTTTTTGTTTTGGAACATATATATATATATATATATATATATATATATATATATATATATATCCTATTACAGTTAAGGACCAAGGTAATTCCCTATGTACATTTAATGTTGTGTGCAACCAGCGAAGAATGTTTTTATGTTCCAGTCTGGAACAGTTACCTAAGTTTCCTATAGCGGGTAATCACAGGAGTATAGTTGAATGAGCAGAAACACTTTTGCAGTTGTAGTTCAGAGTGAATAAGCCTCCTGGTGTACATGAGGCAATTAATCTAACAAGCCTTGTAAAAACCTAAAGGTCGATGGTACATACCTTAGGTATTGAAAGTCGTATTTGTATATATTTGTTAAGATAGGTGTACTGGGTTTTATGTGTTGTTTTATGAGGTATACTGTCATATTGCATACTGAAAAGGTAAAATGTACTGGTCAAGTTTCATGTAATTTACCTGAGGTGCTTGTTATAAAGGCCTTGAGTCAAATGTGTATTTTGTTGTGAGGAAGTCTATTGTGCATGAAAGCAGAGATGAGAAGATGTGAGACTGGTAATGCAGTTGTGGATCCTCATTATTATAACTTTTTGTGGATTTTCCATACATAATAATGCAGGTAGTAATATACTTGTTTTGTCTTGGTTTCCACAGGTGACGGGGGTGTTGGAGTCTCACCCCCATACAACCTGATGTCAGTGTCTCTTCCGACTCTGATGATGATGGTGGCCACAGTGAGGCACAGGTGGGTTTGTTGTGAGCTGAATCTGTCCCAGAGGTTGATATCCCTCGTCTGCCTCCATTGTCACCGCACACGGTCAGTATGCCCACACATACCCAGTCCCCACAGCCCTCAAATATTGGACAGTCAAAGGGTGAAGACATTGAAGAGGCCAGTGTGGCAACTATGGCTTCAATGAGTGTAGACACTGACCATAGCCAGAAAGATGGTAAGATCCCACATAGGCAGATTGACAGTGGGGGTCACACAAGGACAGTTGTCTGTCCACCACCTGTTGCAGGTGTCACATCATGTGTCACTTGGCACATGTTTCGGACCATCATATAGGGACAGGCATGTTTTGAACAGAACACCAGATATATGCTTAGGGTTATTGATGCAGCACAGTCTGACATCCAGGACTGCCTCCACCGCACTGAGGACACCCTGGATCAGTTCACTGATGCAGTGGGTAGACAGTGGGCTGAGACAGTATCTGTCTTGGACTGCAAATTGTCTGTGCTGGAATGTGTGGTTGGAGTTAGGTGGCGGACCCATGGATGTAGGTCAGCAACACCATCTGCTGAGAGTCCACTCGAGCATGTACAGTTACACTCCCATAGTGATAATACACTCAGTGCTACACAGGGGAGTGTGCTGTCCACACCATGACATGGCAGACCATAGGCATGTAGTCTTGGGTTGTCCTGTGGGGGACACAGGTCCAGCAGACAGCAGTCACCATCAGGTACTAGCACCACATCTGACCTTGGGCATGGTGGTGCCAGTGCAACTCCTAGCAGAGCCAGTTCCCGTGTTCAGGGCTGGAGGCAATGAACTGTCAACTCCGCCATGTATGGTCCAAAGCTGTCCAACATAAACATGTGTTAGGCTAGCAATGAGCTTGACTGTGTACATACACACACACACACACACACACACACACACACACACACACACACACACACACACACACACACACACACACACACACACACACACACACACACACACACACACACACACACACACACACACACACACACACACACACACACTCACAGACCACTGTCACATGCAGGTCACCTACAGAAATACACAGCACCTCTCCATGGTCCATCTAACCTGCTCCTCTTCTTGACTCACACACATGCTGTTAACCATTTGGGCCAGCTTAGGCCTCCAGCACCCCCACACAACACCCTATGCAAGTGATGATACCTGTGCCACATCCCTGTCATCCTTCCCATTGATGCAAGGAAATGAAACTATGTGTCTGATGCATAGGGTGACTATATTACTTGACATGTACTTGTGCAATGCAGTATTGTTTTGCCATGCCACTTGTAGTAGTCACCAACATACACTGTATGCTGGCATGTGTTATGAGCATGCAACATACCTTTGTGGACATTAGGTTGTATGACGTTGTACTGGTGGTATTGTTACATCATGATAGTTATGTTAAAGGCCTGTGTATGTTTATGTTCCAGGAGTTTGAGGGGATAACCTATGGATACATGGCAGCAGTAAAGAGGCACAGCATGGCATGACTGAACAGCAGAAATATGACTTTGTGATAAGATTTGCTACAGGGCAAGGTGTGATCCTGCTGGAATGCATATGCTGCCTATCTGTAGGGAGAATAGTAGATGGATGACTCACTGTAAGAACATCAATGTACTATGTGAAGTTAGTACTACATGCTTGTGGGAGACATTTATCTAGTAGACGTAAGCACACCCTTGAAACAGACCCTGCCTAATGGTATACAGATCACCTCAGTGCACCTCAGCACGTGCCATCTGTTTGACTGGCTGGTTGGCTGTCATCTCAACACATGGCATCTGCCTGAGTCCCTCTTGGACTGGAGCAAGATGTGCTGGTCCTGTACCAATGGGTATACAGATATCTCTGTGAGGGCTGTATGGCTATTATGTTAGTTAAGTTCACATGTCCTTTGGCTCCATAACTTGATGTATACTGCTGTAATAGCGTCACACACAAACATGGCCACATTCAGGTTAGCACCACTTCCACTCACGGCATAAAGGACATGCCAAGGCACACACATAGTGCAAGTTGGCTGTATGTAGATTAGAACACTTACCTATGTACTAGTGCACATTACAGATCACAGTACCCGATACATGCAACACAACTCATGTCTGCTAGTACTATCAGTTTAGAACATACAACGCTTGCTCATATCGGCATGCCATGTTGTGGTCAGTCATTTGGGGGGCACATCGCCTGCTTCAAATAAAATTAAGCAAAACCCTACCTATGATTAAGTTGCAAAGGCTATCATATGTATGCCATATGTATATACACATACACCAAGTTTGGTAAAGTGAGATTAGAACCCCTACTTATTTAGACTTATACACTATAGCTCACAATACTTATTGCATGCACCACAGCTTACTTCCGATACAACACTGTCAGCTGGTAGTCTTAAGGTGACTGACATCATTAGGCCAAGTTATGGGCCCAAAATATGCATAACCATTGCTGCTGGATAGCCCATGCAGGCATGTCCATTGTCTTGCAGGGGTATATATATATATATATATATATATATATATATATATATATATATATACACACACACACACACACACACACACACACACAGATCACAGTACCTTTAGCATGCGCCACAGGTTAAGTCTGCTGTATACGTGATTGCAGGCGCAGTACTTGTGCAGTACAGAAACTAGGCTTGTGTTAAACAGCATCTGTGGCCTTCAGAGTGATATTACTTCATACTGTTATCTGCATTAGTATCCTAGCAGTGAGATAACTGTTGCTATCTTAACTATGTGTGTACAGTTGTCAGTATGGCCATATGTGGCTGCTTGCAGTTATATATATATAGGTGACACTGTGAGCAGGGACAATGTGCCTTGTCCATATGTGCATTGACACCATTATACATTACATCTCCTTCTCACCTGCCTCTGTCTACGTGTTGACATCCAGCAGGCATAGGGGTCTGTAGGTAAGTGGATAATGTACTGTTGTGTTCTTAGTTTGGATCCTTTGAGCAACATTATGACTGTGTGATAGTGCAGTTGATTAACTATTATTAGGGTATGTCAGACTATGTAGACAGCCACACACACATATTTCTGTATATAACAGGGATGTATATATACATGCAGCTGTGTGTGTATGATATGTATATGTATTATGTAGATATATGGGGGAGTCTATGTATCATTTTAATATATATATATATATATATATATATATATATATATATATATATATATATATATATATATATATATATATATATATATATCTATATATATATATTATATATATATGACACTACATAGCGATATATATGCTATGCATATGAGAGAGAGATACTAACCAATGGATATGTATACACATATGTCTGCATGTATAGACAGTTATACATAACAGATCATTTCAATAAAGGGCCAACAGTATTACTCTTATTTTTACTAAGTGTACGGATATGCCCAGTGAGACTGTCAGTACTTATAATGTGACTGTATTCCAGTCCAGGATTTTGTATGTTACAGACATTAACATCCACCACTTTTACTGCAGTACTGCACTTCACTCCAAATGTCCACAACATTTCCCAGATATCTGCTGTGTTAAATATGTGACTGAGGTTGGTAATGTTATACCACCAATAGACTGGCAGTCTGCATACCTCTTAACTGCCCTGATTTTCACAGAATCTCCAGAGTTTTGCCTCATATGTTTGGTCTGTTTCTCACACATTTGTGGTGTTTTGGTGCTTTACTGAATGTTGCCATCAATGCATTCTACTAACTAAAGACAAACAATTGTGTGTCAGACTTTATATTGATCAGACAATATGTACTACTGCAACACCTTTAATTCCAGCAACTGTCTAGGTTTATATGACCAATATTTAAACTCTGTCCCTATGTTTGGGCCTTTGTTGCCCCAATCTTTCTGGCTTTGTCTAGATTTCTTGCTCTATGTGGTTGGAAGGTATGACATTCGGTGAAAACACCAACATACTACTATCTCACATGCAAAAGATGTAAGAAATTCCATATTAGAACCAGCAATACCATCACACATGCTAGCTTCCCTAGTCCACTGAGCAACACAGGTTGTTAGACAGAGAGGGGTCATTCATCACACAGTCAACAGCATACATATGTGCATTGTTATCCTGCATGAAGAGAGACATACAATGTGTAAGCGATATCTGTATTACAGCCCTGAGATTGCCTGGTCCACTGATATACCATAGCTGATTTTCTGTTAAGGTGGTTATAGGGGTGCACTGCTGTATTGGGGGTGGAAGAACAACAGCACATGATCAGCTTTGGTAGACAGTAGTCCAAATTTCATGTGTGCCCACTATGTAACATCTCCCTTGCCTGATGTTGTGAATATTCCAACCATGAGGCCTAGTGGAAATTAAAGAACACATACTACTGGACTGGGTATCAGTTTTCCCCATGTGAATGTTAACTCTGACCAAATAGCCCACTATATTTCCTCCCATAACAGCAACAGACCCATACATAAGATACCTTTCATACTTTGACTTAAGAATGGGGTCCATTCCCATCATGGTATTAGAAACCCAAAAGACTTGGAGAAATTTAAAAAAAGATACATTATAGTAATCCTTACAATTGCTGTGTAGGTTAGAGACTTACCTTGAAAATGCAGCAGTTGACAGAACTGTAGTCCAGGGATGACTCTGTGTGATGCAAGTGGTACTCAGCCAATACATGGATAGGTACAGGTTGTGTGGGTTGCCTGGCATCAACTATTTTACTATATGTATATGAGTAGGGGTAAGGTGTCAGTCTCTAGGGCCTTAGTTTGTCAGTGAATGTGCTGTGTGTTGTCTCTTAACCAGTTCCAGGGCATACTGGCCATACCTATATCTACCTACAGGGACATCATCAGGAGGCTCCTCCTCCGAGTACTCCTGTGTGTATGGCTGTGGTGACCTAGGCACTGGTGGGGGGTGTGTGTATCCTTTCCTTTTGCTGATCCTGCTGCAGCTGTTTCCACAGGATCATGTTGTGTAGCATGGCACATATTGTGAACATATGCACACATGTGGTTGGAGAGTACTGCAGGGCTCCACCAGCTATATCGAGGCAGCAGAACCGTGACTTCACCAACCCATCACATGCTCTATGATGCTTCTAGTTTGTGCATGTCCCTCATTATGGTATTCTTCCATGGGTGTGTGTGCATTTCTGATGGATGTCATCATCCATGGTTCCAGTGTATAGACAGCATTCCCAGTAAATGGCCGTGTGGGATGTCCCCCCAGAAAACATCCGGTACAACTCTTATGAGTGCCAGCTATGTGAGTCATAATAGCTGCCAGGGCTGTCAGCTTTCATGATAATGCCCTGAGCATTGCACATGACCTGGCAGTTGATGGAGTGGTACCCCTTATGGCTGATGTAGATTCTACCCTCCTCATCAGGTGGTGCCTTGATGTATACATGAGTGCAGTCTATGACACCCAGTACCATATACAGTAGATGTGCTGCACATTGCTGGCCCTCACCTCAGGGGTGAGGGAAAAATATATGAGCTCACTGGTATGTGGTAGCATGGCATCCAGGAACTGGTGGACTAGCCTGGATGCTGATGCCTGTGAGACCCCCCTCCCCCCTTCACGTCCCTAGTTGGTCTTTGGGAAGTCCCTGTGGCTATTATCCTAACAGCTAGATTTGGGTTCTCCTCTATTGGCTCTGGGTCTGAGTTGAGGGTGGCACAGCTCAATGAGTTCTTGTAGTATGTCCCTATCCACCCTGTAGTGCTCTATAATATTCAGCTCATGTAGCTCCTGGAAGGTTACCCTGGGCCTGAACACACTTCTCCTTCTCTGCCTAGACCTATTGTCAGCAGCAGCAGCAGCATTGACTTCAGTATCTCACACATACAAATATAGCAGACCTGCAGCAACCCCTAGCATTCTTTAAGTTAAAATTTCCATGTCTGTACTCCACTGGTTCAGAGTATGGGGGAAAAATCAGATTGTGGGGTGTATGCATACTTTATAGTGCTCTTCTGTAGGTGCTGTCTGTGTGATTGGCTAACTATAATGCAGTGTACCTGCCTAATATACCAATGACATCATTTAATGGCCCTAGTTAAAGTTAAGCAAGGATCAACACTAATTACTACATCATTGGTTTTTTAGATACTCTGAGCACCCTGGTGCAGAAGTCAGTGCACACCCCACCAGGCTTCGACTGTGAGCACATGTGTCCCATAGGTAAACAAAGCTTAGACGTCAGTGCATACACCCCCCAGGCTTCCATGCTCAGCATGGCAGCATGTCACGCAAACAGGCACAGCTAAGCTCCAATCAGGTTAGAAGTTATTGGACACACCCACTCCTGATGTCAGCTACCTCCTGTGTGGACATCAATATGGTTTTCTACCTTCACGGAGGGGATATGTGGACAGTTATCCCATTATGCTATTCAGTAACTCCCCCTCATTTGCATAGGGATCCATGCTCACATCCTGGATACTACATGCTTCCAAGCCCTTCCACATTAGCAATAGCTCCAATGCGCCATTGTAGATACTACACACAGGGTCCTGTAATGCATTTCTGTCTCATGATATTAATATTTGATTTTTCCATGATTTTTATTTTTAATAAGGCATATTTGCGGGATGCCATACAAACATACCAAGATTATTAAAAAAAAATATTTTAACATATTTACTGTAACTTTTGGAACACAAACAAGATAATTTTGCTCATATCTGTGCATGCTATTCCATTTTTGTCTATCTACCTACATTTTGCAGCCTGTTTTGTCTGTCTACAGTCATATGCATGGAATTTTTCCATGTACACTGCAGATACTGACACAGGGTCTGCAGGACTGCCTATCTGCTTGCCTGATCAGTTTACCTGCCTCATTTGCATGAGATTCATCTGCTTATGAGGTGCTATGCATGCCACAGAAGTTTCCATGTTGGCATGCTCGTGCACACCATTCAACAGCACTTACTGAATCTAAACCTGTTCATGGCTGTGTTAGCAGCACGGTGCAATGCCTACATGGAAAAAAAACATGCAGGCTTTATTAATTCCTCCCACAGACTATTGTGCAGATAAATATTGTTAATATAAATGCCATTACATCAGGGGAGTGAAAGCTGCATATGCTACAAAGAATTATGAGTGTGTCCCTGAGAATAATTTACTTGCTAAATGTTCTCATCATAGATGTCAAGAATCAAGTATAACCTCTCAATCTTTACATTGCTCAGAGCTCAAAGTAAATTTCTTGATTTCCATGTCTTAAACTCATTTGTGAAGAACAGACACCCAATCATAATTCACTCTCTCTGCAATGCAGCCTGGATCACTTTTGCAGGATCCTACTTCTGCCATCATTCTGTATTTCATTGACCTCCTTTCTAGTTTAGACATAACTGTATCCATTACCCACCTTATAATATTCAGAGTCTAGTAGTATATGAATTAGTAGTTGTATTTTAGAATAATTCAAGATAGTCATAACAAGCATTATTGCATGATATGTTTTCTTTAATGCAATTTTTAAAACAAGGTTTTCACTGGGGTGCAAATTAAGGTTCCCTATTACGAGAGCAAAAGTCTGTTTAAGCGAATCTGTAAATGTCGACACGTATTGCGCGAACCGGCATTACAGTGAACGTCCAAAACCGCGAATTTGGAAATGTCGAATTATGATGGTTGGCCCATCTGTGGTATAGCTCCATAAGGTAAATGTGCGATAGTTACGGACCTTAGGGTTAGGGTACGGGTGAAGGTAAATGCATAGATAGTTAATGTATGCAAGATTTAGTGTAGGGTTAGGAGTAGGGTTTTGGTAAATGTATGTATGTGGGTTATTTATTTTCTTTGTTTATATTTTCGTAGGGGAAGTGTGCGGTAGTTACGGACCTTAGGGTTAGGGAGGGATTAAGGATAGTGCATGGATAGTTGTGTATGTGGGGTTTAGTGTAGGGTTAGAAGTAGGGTTTTGGTACTTTACTTTAGGGTTAGAAGTAGGGTTTGGTTAGTGTATGTATGTGGTTTATTTATTTTGTTTGGGTAAGTAGTATGTAGCGGGTGGTGGGGTTGGCCAACTATGACGGTTCGAGATTTAAAATTTCACGGTTTAGTGCATTCAGTATTCTCGCGGTTTGTGCATTTCATGTCAGTGTTTTGGTATTCACTCAAAAGGAGTTTCACTCTGGTAATATAGACCCCAAATTAATATTAGTACTTTTGCAGCTGCATTTGCCTACAGTCTCAAGTAAAACCAAAAGGAGAGTAGAAGTCCTGAGGCATTACTACAGTTCTAGCTTAGGCCTAAACATATTTTGAAGCCAGGACTGGTTGTAAATTAGCCGTCATCCTGGTGTATAACTCATGATATATTAATATATATATATATATATATATATATATATATATATATATATATATATATATATATATATATATATATATATATATATATGGATTCCATACACTATATCGAAGGTTCACTACTTCGAAATAGTGTATGGAATGCACACTGCAGCGAAAGTGCACTTAATCGCAAGTGCACTTACGTGAAGTTCAGTACAACAAACAGGCATTGTACTGAACTTCCGTGCAGTACTCATGGACCTTAGGGTTAGGGCACAGGTCATAGTAAGGGGATAGGGCTATCCCCTTACAATGACCCGTGCCCTAACCCTACGGTCCATGATGACTACAGTGCAGTCAAGGACAAAGCAATGTCCTCCACTATGGTGCGATAGTCACAAACCTTAGGGTTAGGGCATGGGCTAGGGTAAGGGGATAGCTTTACTAACTATCCCTTACTCTAACCCATGCCCTAACCCTAAGGTCTGTGAGTATCACACCATAGTGGAGGACATAGCTTGTTTTTTGATGTCCTCCACTGTGCTGCAGTACTTTTGGTGAAGTGCACTTTCGTGGAAGGTCACTTTCGTTAAAGTGAACTTTCGCGTAAGTGAGGCTTCCTATTACAAGTTCGAAGTTGTGAACTTTCGTTCTTGTAATAGGAATCCATATATATATGTATATATATATATATATATATATATATATATATATATATATACATCTATCTATCTATATATATATATCTATATATATATATATATATATATATATATATATATATATATATATATATATATATATATATATATATATATATATATATATATATACACACACACACACACAGAGTGGTTAAATAATACAAGCAGTGCTCCGCCTTTCCAGGCTTTTTGTTTACAATTTCAGGTAATCATGGATGTCTCCTGAGAAGAAGTTGAAGTTATACAAATAAGTCAATGAGAAGTTCTAGACATGTTTTTTTGAAACCAGTGAGTTGTTCAAAGTTATTGAAATTGTTGAATAAGGGAAGACTGAAGGATATTTCATAAAAATAGAACTAGTATTGAATGATGGAAATGAGAGGCAGGATAGCAGATTTGTGTATACTAAATTAATTTCCTAAGGAGTACAAACTATGGCTGAAGAAACTTAAGCAAGGCTAGTCCTTATTTATCCTCAGCGTGCCAGATGCAAACACCTTACAAAAATATGCAAGCAGAGTAAAAAAATAAAAGGTATTGTGAGATTAATAAAGTATGCATAGATTAAAAAAAACACACAAATGGTATGATGTATAATGAGTAAGCATAAAAGAAAAATATTCATTAAAAAGTATTTTGTCTGGAGAAGGACTGAGATGAATAATACATGCAGTGAAAGAACAGGGAGAACCTCTTAAAACGTTAAAATATTTAATATCTATTTAAGTACCTTTAACAGATTCAATTATTTAAGTTAATATGACAAATGAAATTCATATGAGTACAACTTTGCTATGTATGAAGGGTGTTTAAAAAGGATATGTAGGAACAAAGTGATATGCTATGTACTGTTGTGTAGAAATATAGTCAACATTACATTCATGCATTTTTGAAGACGAATGAGCCTTGTTATTACTGTTGCATAAAACAATCTGTAGTAATCTTGGAAAGTATATTTATTATCCAAAATATACTACACAGATTGGTGTACTACAAAGAACAAGATCGTTTATTGTTGCAGTAACATACA
The DNA here is from genome assembly GCF_019279795.1 of Protopterus annectens. Lineage (NCBI taxonomy): Eukaryota > Metazoa > Chordata > Ceratodontiformes > Protopteridae > Protopterus > Protopterus annectens. The sequence goes on from NC_056729.1 coordinate 136,660,838, forward strand.
TTTTTAAAACTATTATTGTTTCAATGTGAGCAAGTTATCTTTGCTGTACTGCAGTCTGATAGAAACTGACAAATAAGACAAGCATTATATTGTACATCTTCTCGTTTGCATTATTTACAAAGCTGCAGGTAGATAAAAGCATGAAGGCAAATTGTTTTTTGTAATAATAGACATTCTGCTGGGATTTATTCAAGTTACGGACATGCAGCAAAGCTATGCTGCAGGAAGTAGGAAATGGCTGAGAGAGAAGCAAATAAGAAGGCAGATAATCAGCTAATAAAATCTGGTGAATTTTCTCAAAGTAACACATAATTTTACACAAGATAAAAAAATGACACATTTGTTCGTTCACCTGTTATTAAACAGTTCTTAGTTCAGTAGATTCTTTTCTCATGCACTGAGAGCTGTTTGAAGTTATGCCTTCTGGCTCATACCCAGCACATCTAACTTACCAAAGAGAACAACGTTTTTATCAGAAGTATTAGGAAATACCAGCATACTGTACATAGAATAGCTGTTACAATGTTGTTATTGCAGTACTGTCATATGGGAGTGCACTTATTACAGACTGGATGGGAAGGAAGCATAATGATAAACTGGTGACCCACTGTATAATTTCCATGTATTTTTCTTCTGTTCAGGATGTCTTGAACTATATTTTCTTGATAAAAAATACATTCATCACATAATGGATTCTAGTTCCAGAAATGTGTTCAGAAGTTAAAATAGAATGTTCATCATGTTTCCATTCCCAGCTGAAGATACTGTTTTTAGAGAACTGATTTTTTTAGTTATCAACAATGACTGGTCTCTACCAACTGTAGGCTCAAGTGAATGAATGTGTGCTATGTGTGTGTGTATGTGAGCGTGTGCGCCCATGTATGTATATGTGTGACATACCTCTCTATTGTACAGAGTTTTGTAGAATGTCCAGATTTTGGCCGCATATTTTTGGTCCATTTATCACAAAACTGTAATTTTCTGGCAAATTAGTGGCAAATCATTCAAGATTAAAGTTAGAAAATAATGACCGACACTTGAGTTTCAGACTTAATATCTTTAAGAAAATTCATGGTATTGCAAAACCCATTATTCTATCACCTTTCTTAGTTTCTAAGAGCATGTATGCTCATGCATGTATGTATGATAGCTACTCTGTGAACAATTATAAACCCACATTGAAATGTCTGGCAAGCAAAGTAAGATAAAAGAATGTGGAAGCTTGGAAGAAACCTTTTGTAAAGTATCTGCCCTTTTGTACAAAATAATAAAAAAAAACATGATGAGTCTGATTTTGATGAAGCTTAGAGAACACAGACATGCATATGTAAACTCTTAAGTGATTGAAATTATTAGGTACATAAACACAGCAGTGTAATTAAAACACTCAGATTATTAATGCATCCGTTAGCGAGGAACCTAACAACGCAAGCATAAAAAACTGTTGAACATGGCTGCAACTACTAACAGGGGTAACATGTGGAAGTGAATGACTGTACAAGGGGAATGTATTTCATGGACTGTAAAAGATCCTCTGTTTCTATTTCTCCTCTCAGCAACTGTCATCAGCTGCCACCATCCCTGTCCTCATTCACTGTGTCTAATGGATGCATCTTTGCCTAAATCTGACCTATGCCTGGGCTCAGTCAGGAGCTCCTGGATGCTGGTTGAGCACCACTCTGCTGCCAGGGTGTGTGCTCTAATCCCTGCCACCATGTGACAGTATTCCAAGCTCTAAATTCCTGCTTTTGAGAGGTGCATGAGTGCTTTTCTACATGTACAAGCTCAGACTAGGTGACTCACTAGGGTCTTAAAGCTTCTTATTGCAGTAAGCTTAGGTTACTTCCATCCTCCTGTGGTTGGGTGAGCAAACATTGGCTGTTCACTCCCATCTTGGTAGTGTGGACTCTCTACCATCCGTACCTGTAATCAAATTGCAGTCATATGGGGTACAGCAAGGGCTTCATCTTTGTGTACTGCAGGGTCACTAGGCAATCTATGATGTGCTCTATCTTAAAGAAAAAAAAATTAATAACCTTTTCCCTTCCACAACATTAATCATATATAAGAGCTTTCTTCAATAATAAAAGAGACAGATGACACAGTGTGTCTCCACTCATACAGTATGTTTACTTCTCTCAAGTTTACATACATAGATACATGTTTTTATGGCCCACTGGAGGTGATTATCCAACTATATTAAGCTTATTGTTAACACATTTATTAAAACTTTGCAAAATGTTGGATAAAGTAAATGTCAAGTAAGAAAAACTGTAAATGTTACAAATAACAGAAGACTGAGCTTGTTTTATATGGCTAATAGGATCATAGGATCATAGGAGGTTACAAAGCTAATGGCCCTAGGGCCCTTACAAGCCTAGCCAAGTACAAGCCCTGTTCCCAAGAATATCAAGGTATTAAGTGGAACTAAGTCAACAACTACTGCCCCTTTCCAAGAGGGACACAGGTGAAACTTCCGGGCTGAATTTGCAGTTTCCTATCCAAATTACACTTAAATAATGTTAGTGAAGGACTCTGCTTCACCTGAATTGGAAGTTTGTTCCAGAGGAGAGATAACTTCTGTGAGACATATCTAACTTTCCAGCAAGTCCTGTTGATATCACATACTAGGTTGAGTTCCCTAAGGCGAGTGCATCTTATACCATTTGATTTACGAATGAGCAGCATTTCCATTACAGAAGGATCTGAGAATGCTTTATATGCAAGACAGAGATCACCCCTGAGTAGTTTGTAAGACACAGAGTATAGTGACAGTGATTTCAGTCTGTCAATATATAACATATGCTGAAGACACTGAATTTTCTTTGTAAGAAACTTTTGAGGTCTTTCCAGTTGCTGGTGGTGCCTGGTAAGGTACATACTAAAGGTAACATTGTACTATATTATTAGTCTGATGAATGAGGAGTACAGGGGGGTTATAACCTCTTTTATTCTGGATGCAATGCTCTTACTTATGAGGCGAGTGATGTAGAAAGCCTTCCTTACCACCGTGGAGATGTGGTGGTCAAAGGAATGTTTGCTGTCAACCTGTGTGCCCAAATCTCTCACCACTGATTGCTTGTTTAGGGTGTTGTATTTAATGTAGTAATCTGCAGGGATGTCACCCTTGCCAAAGAGGATGATGAAGTATTTTTTGCATTGAGTTTTAGTCCATCACTTTGGCACCAGCCATTTGTCTGTGTAAGTCCCTTTTGCAAGGATGCTCACATCATATGGGGACTCAATGACTGCACCCAGGTTGCAATCATTAGCAAATTCTGTCAACCATAGGCATTTTGTTTTAACCTTTACATCCAAGAAGTTGATTCCAAACAATAGAAGCCCCAGCACTGATCCCTGTGGAACACCACTGGTTACAGGTCTGCTGGTGGAGGTAGAGTCACCTAATTTGACTGTGTACATTCTATTGTTGAGCCAGTTTACAACCTACCTGACAATATACAGGTTGATCATCAGCTGGGTGAGTTTATCATTGATGCTTGGGTGGGAAATAGTGACAAAGGCCTTGACCAGGTCAAGGTAGGCTGCATGCATCAATTTGCCTTTGTCCAGGGCTTTGGTGACTGTCTTAAACTCTACCAAGTTCAAGAGGCAGGAACACACTCTAAATGAAGTCAAACTGGGTTTGGTCAAGCATTTGTAGATCTCCTATCTCTTTGTTGATAAGGTTCATGATTATTCTTTCCATAACCTTGCAGATTAGGCTGGTCAGACTTACAGTTCTATAGTTTCCAGGGTCTGTGGGGATGTTTCCTTTATGTAACAGGATGATGGTTGTTGTTTTCCATTCAGTGGGTATAAAACCAGTGCTTAGACTGTGGTTAAAAAGAGTACCCAGTAGTGCAGCTAGTTCCTGTTTTAATCCATTTAGAATACAGCCTGGGATATTATCAGGTCCCACAGAGGCTGTGTTTTTGGCTTTAGAACGAGTGATTATGACCTGCTCCTTAGAGGTACTAGATGGAAGGCAGGTGGTAGGGATGCTTTGGCGTATATGTGGCAGGCACAGGCGGGAGAAGGTTTCCCTGAACCTGTCAACTAGCAGGTTGGCTATTTCTGTGGGTTTAGTGTATGTCGTGCCATTAATCAATTATGTGCAGATCTGAGTTTTTCCTTTAAAGTTTCTGATGTAGCTAAAGAAGGCCTTATGGTTATCCGTAACAAAGGAGGCTAATTTGGATTAATAGTTAGCTTTAGAATGCCTTATGAGGTGTCTTATTTGCTTGTTTAAGCCAAGGAGGGAATTCTTCCAATTCAGAGACTGCTCTTTCCTGCCCTTGGACAGCAATTTCTTTCTCTTATTGCATCACCTGTTAATGGTGGATGTCCATCAGGTAGGCTTGTTCTCCTTGAGGATCTTGGTTTGATCCTATCAGGTACAGCTGAGTTCATATATTTGTATAGATGCTTATAGAAGCCATTTGTGTAAATCTCAGTATAGGTGTCCAGCCCATCAGTGAGGGCAGGGGCTATGAAGCTATTAATGCCATTACATATTAGTTTGCAATTTTCTTTGGAGATGTTTTTTCAGTCTAGTTGCTGCTAGTGGGAGGGGTCTGATGTTATTGTTACTTCTAATAACACTGATTTATGATCAGACCTCACTAGGAAATGCTGCACACATGTGGTAGCGCAATGATCACCCATGTTAGTGAGCACCAGATCCAGAATGTTTGGGCCCCTTTTGGCGGAGTTAGCCACTGGAGTTGATGAAGTCCAAGAACCTTTGGGCGAGTATTTTAGTACACTTATAATTTACCCAATCTATGGATAGGTAGTTAAAGTCATCTAGAACCAGGGTGATTGGTTGTATCTTGAGTGATTCAAGTAGATCCAAGTATGCAGTGTGGGTATCCTTGTTCATGGAGAGGGACCTATAACTGGCTATAACCTGGAGAGGGAAGTACCTACAGTCAATTGGACCTGGACTAGTTGAATGGGATTGTTTTATCTGACCAGTCTTGAGGTGCATTTATATTTGATGAATATTTTTACTCTACCTTCTTTAGTTCTTGCACTTTCAGTTTGTGGTCTAAATGTGTGGAAGGCATTATAACCTGGTATGGCTGGGGTGCTTTCCTCAGCCTTAAGCCAAGTCTCTGTGACTACACAGATGTAAACATCTTCTAAGGTGAGGGCTACTTCCAGTGAGTACAGTTTTAGGTTTAGACTCCTAGCATTTAGCAGCATAACCTTCTTCTTTTTGAAGATATTTTTACTTCAGGAATGTTGTTGTTGTGTTGTGACATTGCCTAAAAAAGCACTATAGTGGGGCAGAGCTTTAGCCAGTAACCAAAGTTCCAGAGGTGACAGATGAAGACCATCTCTGGCAAAGCAGTGTGGTCTTTTTACCATGTCATACCAGGCTGTCAGGTACTGGATCCCCTTAGAATGACACCAGAAACTAAGCCAATTGTTGAAATCAATCATTTTTTGTTTATATTGTTCATAGGTTCATAGGTTCATACTAGGCTATCTGCCCTAGGGCATTTATAAGCCTAGCCAGAGTGTGTGTGGCTTTCACCACCCCTTAGGATGAGAATACTATACCCATTAGTTTGCTGTACCTCTGTCCAGCAGTGACACAGAGATGATTCCCGGGGTAAACCTACGATCTCCCATCCACTCGTAAAGATTTCTCTTGAACAGAGTCAGTGAGGGGCTCTGCCTCACATGGACTGGGATTCTGTTCCATATTGTAGGGAGTCTCTGGGTGATGAATCTGTCCCTCCAGCACGTCCTATTTATATCCGTGTTGAGGTTTAAGTCTCTTGCTCTCATGGCTCTGGTGGATTTGGATTTTTTGAGGTGGAGCATGTCCATTAATTCCAGGTTGGACATGGCCTTGTATGTCAGGCACAGATCACCTCTGAGCAGATGGTATGCGACTGAATAGAGCTGGAGTTCTTCAGTCGGGCATTGTATGACATATGTTTGAGCCCCTTTATCCTTTTGGTGAGGAACTTTTGGGGTCTTTCCAACTGCTGCAGGTGTCGGGTAAGGTACATTCCGAATGGGGCGTTGTACTCAATCATTGGTCTGATAAGTGAAGAGTACAGGGGTACAATGACCTCTCCTGATCTGGATGTGAATCCCTTCATGATCAGGTGGGCAATGTAGAAGGTCTTCCTAACCACTTTGGCAATGTGAGGGTCAAAAGAGAGGTTACTGTCAACTTGGGTCCCCAGGTCCCTGATAACTTCTTCCGTGTTTAATGGATTACCACCTATGTGGTAATTAGGGGTTACCTTGTTTTTCCCAAAGGGTATGACTATACATTTTTTGGCATTTAGCTTAAGGCCATGGCTCTGGCACCAGTTATCCATTTCTATGAGACCTCTCTGGAGGATGTCTGTGTCTGATGGAGTGTCAATTATGGTGCCCAGTTTGCAGTCATCTGCAAATTTTGTCAGCCATAATCCCTATGTTTGCCTGCACTTCAGAAAAATAAATGCCGAACAAGAAGGGGCCCAGGACTGAGCCCTGTGGGACACCGCTCATGACCAGCTTAGAGTCTGACATGGCACCAGCAACTCTAACCCTGTGTGTTCTGTCCTTGAGCCAGTTTGCAACCCATCTTGTGACATATGGGTTTACATCTAAGCTGGTGAGCTTTTCTATGATGCCCGAGTGGGGTATTGTGTCGAACGCTTTTGCTAGGTCAAGGTAGGCTATGTGAACTGCCTTACCCTCATCAATGGCCTTAGTGACTGTTTCAAAAAGTCGACCAAGTTCAAGAGGTAGGATCTGCCCTTGACAAAGCCAAATTGCAGGATCCAGTGTCTGTAGGTCCCCAATGTCTTTATTTATGAGTTCCATTATGACCCTCTCCATAGCTTTGCAGACAAGGCTCATCAAGCTTATGGGGTGGTAATTTCCAGGGTCCGTAGAAGCACCGCCTTTGTGGAGTGGGACCACAGTTGCCGTACGCCATTCTTTGGGTATGTATCCTGTAGTAAGGCTAAGATTAAACAGCAGCCTTATGTGTGGGTTTAGTTCCTCATTGAGTTCGTGTAGCACACAGCCGGGGACACCGTCTGGTCCCATTGATGCTGTGTTTTTTGCTTTAGAGAGAGAAGCTCTCACCTGGGCATCTGAGATGTTTGGGAGGCTAGACTCTGGTGGGATAGATATTTCTCCTTTTGGGGGCGAGGGAGAGGAGAAATTTGCACTGAACCTGTCTGCCAGTATGTTGGCAATGTCTGTGGGTTGAGTGATTTTTTTATCATTTTGGACTAATTCTGAGCATATCTGGGAGTTTCCACCCAGGTTTCTAACATAGCTAAAGAAGGCCTTATGATTGTCTTTTGTGTCATTAGCGATTTTTCTCCCAAAGTTGGCCTTGGATGATTTTGTGAGTGATCGTAGTTTTTTGCTAGTATTGATCAGAGATGCCTTCCCTTTTAGGGATTTTGCTCTGTCATGTAGTAGCTTTCTCCTCTTGTTGTAGAGTTTGTTTATGGCTGGGGTCCACCAGAGCGGGCACCTGCCTTTGGTGGAAAGGGTCTTGATTTTATTAGGGATTGCTTGATCCATACATTCCTGGAGGTGCTCAGAGAAGGCATTTGTAAGGGTTTCAGCAGCGTGGGTTGTGGTTTCCACTGGCTCGGGGCCTTGAAGGCTACCCCTCCAGTCTTAAGACCTGTCAAGTTTGCTTTTCAGAACTTCTTCACCCTGGTCTTTTGCTGGGGTGGGAGGGATGTGGATCTCCAGTGAGATTAATTTATGGTCTGATCTCACCAATGAGGGATATACTTCCGGTGTGGAGCGTTTTGTCCCCATGTTTGTGATGATCAGGTCTAGTATATTTTCTCCTCTTGTGGGAATGGTGACTAGTTGTTCCATAGCATTTGAGTTTATGAACTCCAGGAACCTTTGGGCTAGGGTGTTGGGGCTTGAGTAATGTTCCCAGTCTATGTTTGGGTAGTTGAAGTCACCCAATATGATGGTGTTTGGAGAGACATTCATACTCTCCAGTGTCTTCAGGAAGGCTGTGTGGGTTTACTGAGTTTGAGAAGGTGGTCTGTAGCATATTACAAACTGTAGGGCAGTTTTACCTATGGTTAATTGCACCTGGATGGTCTCCGATGCTTCGTGCGTTGCCACTAACCTGGAGGTGTGGGTATCCTTTATGAATATGGATACTCCCCCTCCTTTTGTGGTTCAGTCTGGATTTTGGGGCCAGAACACATGATATGAGGTATAACCTGATAGTGCTGGGGTGCTCTCAGGAGCCTTGAACTAGGTTTCAGTCACAGCACAGACATCGATGTTCTCCATACTGAGGAGGGCTTCAAGGGCATGCATCTTGAGGTTTAGACTTCTGGCATTGAGCAGTATTACCCTTAGTTTTTCTCCATTTTTGTTTTCTAGGGCGGTAGGTTTATCATTTGAGCCTTGCCTAAAAAAGGCACTATGGGGGTGGCAAGAGCCTTTGCCAATATCTGGAAGCCCAGGGGTGACAGGTGCAAGCCGCCTTGAAGCAGCGTGGCTTGTCAAGCATGTCATCCCAGGCAGACAGACATTGGATCCCCTTAGAATGACATCAGTAATTAAGCCAATTATTAAAGCTGATCATTTTGTCTCTGTATTGTGGCATCATTCTTGGTGAGGGTAGGATACTGCTCAGGGTCAGGGTCATACCGGCCTGGGCTACATAATCTGAGAGCTCCTCTATGTCTCTTTTCATGTAGTCCAGGGAGGTGCTCAGGTCGCTCACACCGCATGGACAATGACTGAGTCATACTTGTACTTGCTGTGGAGTGACCTGAGTGCTTGTGTTATGTGGCGGATTCTAGCGCCTGACAGGCAGCTTACTGTGATCTTTTCCTTGTTCAGTCTGGTGAGTGGGACATCAGTGTGTCTGACTATGGAGTCACCTATAACAAGTGTGTCTGGCATGGTGTTTGGCCTTAAGGGCTGTGACTGTTTAGCACACTGACTTTGAGAACTATGTGTTGCATGTCTTATGTCTTGAGGTGGCAGTTGCTTGGGTGTCTGCTTTGGAGGCCTCTGTAGTTTTGGTAGATTTTTGATCAGTGCCTCCGAGTATGTCTTTGTGTGTTTATATGTTTGTTTTGCAGTTGTGATAGTTCTATGTGAAACTGGGTTTGTGGTGTGTGTGGTTTCCTTCTCCTCCTGTCTGGTCGTGCCAGTCCTGAGTTGAGAGAGCTCAGCCTCCAGTTTGGCTATATAGTTGCATCTCTCACATGTATTTGTGTTTTGTGGGAGAAGGAGTGGGTTGTCTGTGTACATGAGGCAATTGTAACATTGCCTCAAGATGCCCAGATTCACCAGCTGAACAGGAGAGGACGCTAGCAACTGACCCTTCAACATGCTAGAAAAAGTGAAAAGTTTGCTGTGTAACTGAGTCAGAAGGGACCTATAGGGAAATGGGTACTCAAGGGGATTCTAGGCTAATGTAGTACTTTGTTTAGTATATAAGTACTTTACCTATATAAAAATGCTTTAGGAGCAAGTGCTGAGCTTTTGAGATAGAGAATAGACTGTTTAGATTGCAAGTAGAGAAGTTCTAAGGGAAAAATTGAAGAGCAGACCCACGAGCCAGAAATAGTTTAACCTTGTTTAACCGGCGCTGCCCGATGGTGCTCTATGGGCAACTCCACGCTAAATCACGGCTAAAGCGGGCTTTATAGCAGGGGGTTGAAAAGAGCTAGGAAATGACCCAAAATGGCCAATAGACTACAAGTTTCTGGCTGGAACCACTGCTCTAGGGACAAATAGGCTGCTCAGTGCTCCCCACTCCCACTGGTGAACAAAGAAGCTTCCCTTTATCCAAATAAGGATATGGAATAGCACAGGAACCAAGCCAAAGCCCAGAGATCAGCAAACTCTGAAGACTGGACTATTCTAGTTCAGTAAGGTGGGAAAACAAGATTTTTTTTTTTTTTTTGCAGAAAACAGAGGAAAAAGACAGTAAATGCTTTTAAACGGCTAGCGCACTTGAGTGTGTTAGCCTACAGGTAAAATTAAGCAACAAATAACTTTTTTAAAAGTGCAAAACAGTTAATCAACACAAAAACAGTTTAAATAGAATGCAGAGCTGTATAAACAGGCGAAAATGCAGTCGCTAAGCAGTAAATAATCAAAAAGCCAGAAAAAAATACTTGGAAAAAGTCACTCTTTTGCTCTCTGCTGCTGTGGTATCATCTTAGGTGAAGGTAGCATGCTGCTCAAGGTCATAACTGCCTGAGACACATATTCAGAGAGCTCAGTCATGTCTCTCTTCATAAAGTCCAGTGAGGTATGTCTCAAGTCATTCACACCAAAATTAACTATAATGGAGTCATAATGGTACTTGTTGTGGAGAGACTTGAGTGCGTGTGTGATCTGGCAGATTCTGGCACCCGACAGACAGCTGACTGTGACCTTCTCCTTGTCCAGCCTGGTCAGCAGGACATCTGTGTGTCTCAGTAAAGAGTTGCCTATGACCAAAAAATTTGGTTTAGATGTGCTTTGCCTTAGGGACTTGTTTGGTGAGACACTCGTGCTTGTGATTTTATGTGTATCAAGTGCTGTGGGTACTGTATTAGATGTAGCATGTTTGTGTTTCAAAGGTCTCTGGTGTTTAGGTAAATCTCTGGTGAGTACTTCAACTTATGATGGTTTATGTGTTGACAGCGTGGTTTGTGCAGGATGTTATTTATGTGGGCTAACAACCTGTTCAGTATCACAGTTCTGTGAATGAGAGAACAAGGATTTCAAATTCTTAGTGTATATGCATCTCTCACAAATTGAGCTTTAGTGGTTTAGGAGTAGTGGGTTGTCAGTGTATGTGAGGCAATTGCTACACTGCCTCAGGATGCCAATGTCAATCAGGCTGGCAGGAGAAATGGAGGAGAAGTGGCCATCCATAATACTAGGTACAAATTTGCTTATTTTAATGAGGAAGGATGTGATTAATTGGGAGCTTAATGCTGGGCCTGTTCTATTGGGGCTCTCAAGGGGTATGACACTATTATGGATTAGGAGATTTCATTTAAAGTGACAAATGCTGTAGAAAGCCCAACTGTGGTGCTCTCCAAGCAGCTCAGCACAATTTAAGGGACTCCTCACATGCAGCACCGACAGCTTCAAAGGGAAAATAAATCTACTTTAGCTTTTGCTTCTATAACCACCAATGGTTACTTCCAATGTGCAGTGCTGTGTGAATGTGTGCTATATGCAAACATATCCCTCGGATTGCTCAGATAAAGAGAGTAGAGCAGTGCAAATCCTTGTAATCCAGAGCTTATGTAGTAATTGTGAGAACCCTTTTCTAAAACAAGTTAAGCAATTTTCAAATAAGTGGGCCAATGGGAATGCTGAATACTGAGCCTTATTTTAACATGAGAACCTTTTTTTAAAACAAGTTAAGCAATTTTCAAATAAGTGGGCCAATGGGAATGCTCAATACTGAGCCTTATTTTAACAATCTCCAAATCAGATGGGTCCTTTGCTACACTTTTCTGCCACAAGGGTGCAGAAACTTCAAACTTTGAAACTTTCAGGCACTACAACTTTCAAGTTTATCATCTCAACCTTGTGTCATTTGGTCTAATGGTAATATGGGATTTAAATCCTGGAGTTAGTATACATAATGGGGGGGGTTGTGGGGAGCACAGCAACACACATTGTCCCATTTCTGTTAAGAGGGTTAGTAAGTAGTTTTTACATTCTGGAAAGGGTTAGTTATTGTTGTTCCAAATGTGTTTGTCTATGGTTTAAGATTTAGTATGTTGAAATTCAGCATTGTAAGCTGTCAGTGAAATGGGAGTCAGTCAAATGAGTTGTCAATCAAATTAAATTTAGGTCAATTGGGTTTTGGTCAAATGGGTGTTAATCAAATGAGATTTAGGTCAAGTGAAGTAGACCCATATAAACATACATGGGTGTAGGGCACTAGGTTGATTGTGCACCTACACTGATACACCAAAACCTGTTGGTTACTGTGACGGCTGTGCCCTGGCCCAGCAATCAAGGACCCTCAATCCTCACCACTAACACCAGAGAGGGCATCTCATTTATGAGGAAAGGACAACAAATATACCCAGCAAAGTGCAATTTCCTTTAAGAGCACACAGAGATCACAGTCAGTCTGGGACTGGTCGCTCCCTTGCTCCCCAGGTCCCCAGTAAGACTCCCCACTGGCACAGCTATAAGGTCCAGATCTCAGCCTAGCTGAGCAAGCTAAAATATCCAGCACTCTCTCTGTCCAACCAATGCTTCGTGTTTCTGCCCAAGTAGCTGACATACACACACTTTGAGATAAGAGTTTACACAACCACACAAACACTTCTGAGGAAGGCTGGCACAGGTTCTCCAGCTGTGCCCCTTTTACCTAGACTATATGGTAGTAATTACTGCCACCACCCAGCTAATATTTATCAGCTACTCAAAGACCCTTAAAAGGGTCGCCAATTTTTATTGTTCAATATTATTATCCAATTGGTAAGTGTAACTACAGCCAAGGCTTATTAGAGTGGCTATGTACAGTTTTACCAAAGGCATACAAGTACTCTAAAGAGCTTAAATTATCTCTAAACAAACCAACCACAGTTAAAAGCATTTTAAAATATTTAATAAATAATTAAATAATTAAAACCACAAGACAATACGTTCTACTATACAGTGCTAGTCAAAAGTTCAGAGATCACACAGAAATACTTAAAATAATTAAGTAGTACAGTTCTGACATAACAGAAAAGCATTTAGTCTAATCTATTCTAATTCCTAGCTACTTCTAGGAAAAAACACAGTTCTAACATACTACTTACATAAAGAGAGCATAAGGCAGTGCTGAGTTGGATGTCCAGACAAAAATGCTTAATGCTTTCTGATTCTCTCTGTTTAAATTGCTATTGCAGTTCTGATAAACATTGCATCATCTCTTTTACACTTGCCTGGAGTTCCCAGGCTTACAGAAACTGCATTTACATTATTTTACACTTAGAGCAATAAAGGGCATTCCATGTGTAAATTCTAGTAATTATTCCCTAAGTTAAAACAATAAGCAGGATGCTTACTTCAGCCTCATCGACTCCAAATTCTAACTTCAAAGGAACAGATATAAAGCAATTTTAATTTCAAAGGACCAACAAGAAATGCTTGACATAGCTTTCTTTACAGCAGAGGGCAATGTTGCCACATTGTTTTAAGTTCAACATTTCACAGTATTTACAAATTATAGCATTATCTTCATAATTCTGTCTGGCTAGGCTGGCAGCCTTTACCCATCTCTACCAGTCTACCATTTGACTGACGCACACAGATGGTCAACAGGTGTGAGAGATCAACAATTCATGGAGAGGGGAATTTTCCCTTTTCCCAGAGATTGTGCCATCTTGGAGTTTATATATATATAAAATTAACAAGGAGTTTGGAGAGTGCAGGGGGATTTTCCCTTCCTGGAAAAACACTTGTTAGTTTGCTTTGCTCCAGGTAAATCCCTTGAGCATGTACAGAATGTATTAGGATCTGCAGTTTTTATGTTCTTACGTCAGGATACTGTGTGTCAGTGTCAGCGCAGTCGATTCAGTGCCCTACATCCATGTGTGTGTGTGTGTGTGTGTGTGTGTGTGTGTGTGTGTGTGTGTGTGTGTGTGTGTGTTTGCGTATGTGCGTGTATGTATATGTGTGTGTATATATGTATATATATATATATATATATATATATATATATATGTGTGTGTGTGTGTGTGTGTGTGTGTGTGTGTGTACACAGATATGGGTCTATTTTGACTCAGCGAAATAACACTTCAGCCAAACTCAGTTTCGCTAGTCCGATTTCTTGAAAGTGCATTTTTCCGGAAATGCACTTTTGCGAAACTACAGATCACTGAGATTGTTGCTGGAGATAATTTACATAAAAATACCTTCATGTTTCCTTTCTTGACTTACTTTGAATGGAAAAATCATAATTTTGAACATAGCTGTCAGATTTCCATTTAAGCTCTGCATTTCTAAAGTATAGTCAAACAATCACATTATGCTGTACTGGCAAGGTCAGAAAAGGCCAAAGCATAGCATGTCTACAGACACTGGGGTTTGGCTTTATTTGCTTGAATGTTTACATAAAGACTTAAAAAGTAAAAAGTCTTGAGGATTCAGAAGCCATGTAGCTGAAACACTGGTATGCCATTAAGGGGTCATTTGCCTAAATAAAATGGACATCCACTTCTGGAGGTGTGTGTGTGTGTGTGTGTGTGTGTGTTTTGTTATTTTTGGTGGTTTGGGGTTTTTTTTTTTGATATATATTAATTAATATACTACATGCTCTGTTTGTGTTGTGGTGTGTGTGGTTTCCTTCTCCTCCTGTCTGGTCGTGCCAGTCCTGAGTTGAGAGAGCTCAGCCTCCAGTTTGGCTATATAGTTGCATCTGTCACATGTATTTGTGTTTTTGTGGGAGAAGGAGTGGGTTGTCTGTGTACATGAGGCAATTGTAACATTGCCTCAAGATGCCCAGATTCACCAGCTGAACAGGAGAGGACGCTAGCAACTGACCCTTCAACATGCTAGAAAAAGTGAAAAGTTTGCTGTGTAACTGAGTCAGAAGGGACCTATAGGGAAATGGGTACTCAAAGGGGATTCTAGGCTAATGTAGTACTTTTGTTTAGTATATAAGTACTTTACCTATATAAAAAATGCTTTAGGAGCAAGTGCTGAGCTTTTGAGATAGAGAATAGACTGTTTAGATTGCAAGTAGAGAAGTTCTAAGGGAAAAATTGAAGAGCAGACCTTACGGAGCCAGAAATAGTTTAACCTTGTTTAACCGGCGCTGCCCGATGGTGCTCTATGGGCAACTCCACGCTAAATCACGCAAAAACGCGCTAAAGCGGGCTTTATAGCAGGGGGTTGAAAAGAGCTAGGAAATGACCCAAAATGGCCAATAGACTACAAGTTTCTGGCTGGAACCACTGCTCTAGGGACAAATAGGCTGCTCAGTGCTCCCCACTCCCACTGGTGAACAAAGAAGCTTCCCTTTATCCAAATAAGGATATGGAATAGCACAGGAACCAAGCCAAAGCCCAGAGATCAGCAAACTCTGAAGACTGGACTATTCTAGTTCAGTAAGGTGGGAAAACAAGATTTTTTTTTTTTTTTTGCAGAAAACAGAGGAAAAACAGACAGTAAATGCTTTTAAACGGCTAGCGCACTTGAGTGTGTTAGCCTACAGGTAAAATTAAGCAACAAATAACTTTTTTAAAAGTGCAAAACAGTTAATCAACACAAAAACAGTTTAAATAGAATGCAGAGCTGTATAAACAGGCGAAAATGCAGTCGCTAAGCAGTAAATAATCAAAAAGCCAGAAAAAAATACTTGGAAAAAGTCACTCTTTTGCTCTCTGCTGCTGTGGTATCATCTTAGGTGAAGGTAGCATGCTGCTCAAGGGCATAAATGCCTGAGACACATATTCAGAGAGCTCAGTCATGTCTCTCTTCATAAAGTCCAGTGAGGTATGTCTCAAGTCATTCACACCAAAATTAACTATAATGGAGTCATAATGGTACTTGTTGTGGAGAGACTTGAGTGCGTGTGTGATCTGGCAGATCCTGGCACCCGACAGACAGCTGACTGTGACCTTCTCCTTGTCCAGCCTGGTCAGCGGGACATCTGTGTGTCTCAGTAAAGTGTTGCCTATGACCAAAAAATTTGGTTTAGATGTGCTTTGCTTTAGGGACTTGTTTGGTGAGACACTTGTGCTTGTGACTTTATGTGTATCGAGTGCTGTAGGTACTGTATTAGATGTAGCATGTTTGTGTTTCAAAGGTCTCTGGTGTTTAGGTAAATCTCTGGTTAGTACTTCACCTTATGATAGTTTATGTGTTGACAGCGTGGTTTGTGCAGGATGTGTATTATGTGGGCTAACAACCTGTTCAGTGTCACAGTTCTGTGAATGAGAGAGCAAGGATTCCAAATTCTTATTGTATATGCATCTCTCACAAATAGAGCTTTAGTGGTTTAGGAGTAGTGGGTTGTCAGTGTATGTGAGGCAATTGCTACACTGCCTCAGGATGCCAATGTCAATCAGGCTGGCAGGAGAAATGGAGGAGAAGTGGCCATCCATAATACTAGGTACAAATTTGCTTATTTTAATGAGGAAGGATTTGATTAATTGGGAGCTTAATGCTGGGCCTGTTCTATTGGGGCTCTCAAGGGATATGACACTATTAGGGATTAGGAGATTTCATTTAAAGTGACAAATGCTGTAGAAAGCCCAACTGTGGTGCTCTCCAAACAGCTCAGCACAATTTAAGGGACTCCTCACATGCAGAACAGACAGCTTCTAAGGGAAAATAAATCTACTTTAGCTTTTGCATCTATAACCACCAATGGTTATTTCCAATGCGTGGTGCTGTGTGAAGGTGCGCTATGTGCAAACATATGCCTCAGATTGCTCAGATAAAGAGAGTAGAGCAGTGCAAATCCATGCAAATTCAGAGCTTATGTAATAATTGTGAGAACCCTTTTTTAAAACAAGTTAAGCAATTTTCAAATAAGTGGGCCAATGGGAATGCTCAGTACTGAGCCTTATTTTAACATGAGAACCCTTTTTTAAAACAAGTTAAGCAATTTTCAAATAAGTGGGCCAATGGGAATGCTCAGTACTGAGCCTTATTTTAACAATCTCCAAATCAGATGGGTCCTTTGCTACACTTTTCTGCCACAAGGGTGCAGAAACTTCAAACTTTGAAACTTTCAGGCACTACAACTTTCAAGTTTATCATCTCGATCTTGTGTCATTTGGTCTAATGGTAATATGGGATTTAAATCCTGGAGTTAGTATACATAATGGGGGGGGTTGTGGGGAGCACAGCAACACACATTGTCCCATTTCTGTTAAGAGGGTTAGTAAGTAGTTTTTACATTCTGGAAAGGGTTAGTTATTGTTGTTCCAAGTGTGTTTGTCTATGGTTTAAGATTTAGTATGTTGAAATTCAACATTGTAAGCTGTCAGTGAAATGGGAGTCAGTCAAATGAGTTGTCATTCAAATTAAATTTAGGTCAATTGGGTTTTGGTCAAATGGGTGCTAATCAAATGAGATTTAGGTCAAGTGAAGTAGACCCATATAAACATACATGGGTGTAGGTCACTAGGTTGATTGTGCACCTACACTGATACACCAAAACCTGTTGGTTACTGTGACGCCTGTGCCCTGGCCCAGCAATCAAGGAGCCTCAATCCTCACCACTAACACCAGAGAGGGCATCTCATTTATGAGGAAAGAACAACAAATATACACAGCAAAGTCCAATTTCCCTTAAGAGCACACAGAGATCACAGTCAGTCTGGGACTGGTCGCTCCCTTGCTCCCCAGGTCCAAAGTAAGACTCCCCA
>NC_056729.1:136683197-136693197 GCF_019279795.1 Protopterus annectens
CTTCAAAAAAATTAGATATGTTAATGTGGCTTTACATTTCTCATATGTCATTATAACTGACATTATTAGGTGCAGCTTGTAGTCAGTATTTAAGAGGGTAACAATGGTCTAGAATATTTCTTTAATGAGATGTCATTACATCAGATGTAAGTGATTTTCTTATGCACTTAAGATAAAAAGACACTGTTTTCTTTTGTTTATCCAGATGTGCTCTCAGTTGTTATCTGTACTGCTGTATATGATTGATTGTTTGACTGATAGACTTCCAAGTTTACAGTAATGTTTATTTTTTCTACAGAGTTGTTTTTACATTATAAATATAAGCATAGCATATAAATTATTGACATAATAACAAAGTGGCAATAAGTACAAATATTCATGAGGTACCCTGTATTGCTGATATGCTACCACTGTAATACAAAGAACTGTATGTTATGAAGAGAAGATAATACTTTTACAGGAAATGCGGCACGTGCAAGATGACAGGTTATGGTAGTAGGGCACCATCATCAAAATCATCACTGCTGGATATACAGGGCTTGTGTTACTGGAGGATTTGCAAATAGTTCTGAAAAATATCAGTTATCAACAAAATGCATTTAACATTTTTTATTAAAGTGGAATTCGTACAGTGCTCACCTTTCTTTTGTTGTTTCCGCACTAGTTTGGTTCTTGATCCAACTGTTAGTATGTCTTCCGGAGGGCTGAACACTCCATCGAATCCTTCAACCAAGCAGACACAAGAAGGAGCTGGGAACCTGACAATATTGATCGAATTAATGAACCTGAGATTAGAAACCCTGGCAACCCAGACAGAGTGCCTCTCACAAGGGAATGTGTCAAGATCAGGAGTCAGTCTAACTCACACCCCACTAACCATCGGGATTAATGGTTATAATGGTGATGAAAACTTACCTAAGCTTGGCCACACACAGAATCCTACTACTGTGGTGAGTAAAACTAGACAACAAGCTTTTCAACCAGAGATACCATGAATGGGGAGCTCTTCGGGGCTTATTGGAGTCCCTGATCTCAACGTTTGGCTCAACAACCAACCCCGGTTGAGCCTTAATAGCGATGAAAATACCCAGGACAACCAGCTAGAGGAACGATAGGTATTGTGGACAAACTAAAAGAATTTGATTATAAACTATTAAAAATACAGAAACTTCAACTGTAAATTAATTATTTTGATGAATGTATTAAGGAGAAATTAGTCCTTAAGGGACTTAGATCCTGGCAGTATCCTACGGGAGTGGAAAAAGGGTCCGCTTTCCATCAAGATCTTATTAAACTGTTTAACAAACAGGGGATGTAACTGTTGCAACTAATGTCGTACCACTATCAGGAGTGGATTAACAATTTAACAACTGAGGTAAACATATTGGATAGTGACATTAGGGCCAACACTGACTTTCATAGATATCATTTCGACTACAGCAGAACTTTTGAAAGCATTAATTAACAACTGGTTAAAGCAAGGGACATTATAACTAAGAAACTACAAAGGGATAGAAAAGACTACAACAATGGGGTAGCTTACCCAGACCCTCCCATTTCTCAAGCATGGAATATGATTGGTCGAAAACAATGGAACTTTAACCAACACATGATTACGTCGACTCCTAGGAGACAGAACGACCCTTTACCACAAGCAGAAACTAACAGCGATGCTAGGAATGAACACAATGCTACAGTAATGGATACTAATAAGGTGATTCACAATTTGGACCAGGAGGACAATCACCAAACTAATGCGAACATTAATAAAGGCAGGCAGAATATTTCGAATCCCCAAGGCCAAAACCACAACAAACTGCAACAGAATCAACAGAGGGTATACAATACCCAAAGGAACAACAAAAAAAGGAAGTAAATTGTGGGGCCGATGAAGGGGTAAGTGCAAGTAATAGTATGAACAATAGTAATAAAACTTGCAGCATAGTTATGAATAAGGAAGGTAACTTCAATATTTTCAACTTTACTGAGTTGGAATTAGACCCCTTGTTGATAGAAGTTTTTTCTAAAGGGCTGACTTTTGTTCCTTCACACACAGTTGATTTGGCTAAATTGCTAATTGACTTTAAGTTGTATATGAGGAAACTTAACCTTTGTATTTTACTGGACAGTGGAGATACGAGAGAGACTCAATATTTATGAGTCCCTAGTACTTACAATCCCCCAATCCATCCCACACTATTATTATTCGACAGAATATGTGAGATGGATTTTAGATAAATAATATGACACAGAAGCCTAGTAATGGAATGAAATTAACTAGGGAACAAAGGGATGCCTTGAATAACTTTAAACATCTCCCAGTCCGTCTGATGACACTAGACAAAGGGGGAGGACTGGTCTTAATGGAGTTAGAAGACTACACTAACCGAATGAATAAAGTACTTGAAGGGGAAGCATACATTAATGTAAGTTTAAACAAAGTGAATATAGCTTATAATAGAATAAAAACTTACCTTAATGATTCATTTATAGACTTATTAATTGATTTAAATACATTTAATTATTTATATATGGCTTCACCTAAAATGCCAGTACTGTTTGGTGTCCCTAAAATCCATAAAAATCAGGCAAATCCCCCCATGTGTGCTTTAGTTGATGCAAGACAATCCATCACTTACCCCTGTGCCAAAGTTATAGATAACATGCTGAAAAAATATGTTGCACTGGAACCACAGATTTGTAAAGACTCGTGGTCCTTTTTAGACAACATTAACAACTTAGACTATAAAAGAGAATGCAATTTTTTGACAATTGATGCATGCGACTTATATACAGTTATTCCCCAAGACAAGGGGATTGAATGGGTAACAAACCACATTAGATCAAAAGGAGCTGATCAAATTGAGATGAGATTAGTGGAAGAACTATTGGTGATTGTGCTAGAAAGTAACTACATTACGTTTGACAACAAATTCTATTTGCAAAAAATTGGTGTGGCAATGGGGTCTCCCTGCGGAGTGAGCTTCACGAACCTGGTGATGGCTCACTGGGAACACAGAGCTATTTTGAATAACACCAAAGTTAAACAACACCTATATTATTATACTCGCTTCCTGGATGACATATTTATGGTCATCAAGGGAGACTCAAAAATAGCTCAGGAGTTAGTGGATAGATTTAATAATTCCACACCATTTTTACATTTTACTAATCAATTTGATAGTGACATTATTAATTATTTGGATGTTGAATTACAGAAAGATCGCGTCCAACATAAGTATAGAGCACACATATACAGGAAAAAGACCTATTCAAATTGTTTTCTCCATTACACCAGCGCCCATGCATTCCACCAGAAAAAATCAGTGGTGAAAGGGCAGCTGGTATATGCAGCAAGGATGACTACAGAACAGGATCAATTTGATGAGGAATGTGATATATTGAAAGCAATGTTCCTTAAAAGGGGTTATCCTAGGGACCTACTTTTAGAACTCATAGCTGAGGTTAGCAACAAATGCAGCATGGGTATTTTTAAACCTATATTGTAAGACTGTCACAGTCTAGAAGTTTCTCCTACTCCTTGATTGGAGAAAGAGAACATGGTAGAAGGGAGTTTGCTGGCATCAACAAAAGATACTAGGCTGGGACCACATTATAACTTGAGCTTCATTTTTAGTTTCAACTTAGAAGCCCAAGCTATTAGGAGTATATTGTAAAAAAACTGGGAACTTCTGACTAGTGATAGGAGTATATCAAGAAAAATAGGTGAATACCCTATCATAACATTTAGGAAAGGGCAAAGCTTGAAGATCTTGACAGAGAATGTTAAAGTTAGTGTCAAAAAATTCCCAGGAACATACAAATGTGAATCATGCCGACAATGTAAATATATAGACACTGGCATCAAATTCACAATAAGGGGGAAGCATTATTATACTAGGGACAAATTTAATTGTAATTCTAAGTTGTTGGTTTACCTAGCTCAGTGTCACAGCTGTCCAGCATTCTACATCAGCAAGACCAATTGTAGACTGAGAGAAATGGTTATTAACACTCTTATTATACTAGTAAGGGTAAACTAGAAAGTCCTCTTGCTAGGCATTGTATGGAATTTCCAGATCATGCGTTTAAATTTCAAGTTATAGAACCAATTAAGACTGATCTTCGAGGGGGACCTTATTCTCTATTACTGGAAGAATTAGAGTTATTGTGGCAACTTAGGTTGAATTCTCAACACACACCAGGCCTGAATGAGGTCTGCTCAATAGCATGTGTGTTGAAATTGAACAACCTGTTGGGGTGAACCAACTTTTATTAGAGAGCAGCACTACTAGTTCTAAGTAGAATGATGCCCCATTCTTAGAAATTATGGTTGATACTACTATTTTATTGCCATTTTTCTGTGACTTTATTTAACAACATTAATTCACGATTTGTGAATGTGAATGAACTTAAATGTTTTTGTTTAGGTCATTGTTCTTATTTACACTGTTGATGAGTAGATTTATTACGATGTTATTGGATAGCTTAATTTGCTAAGCTGAATGTTGAATATTATAGTTGGTGCCACCAGTTATTTATTAATCAATGTTTTACATTATAGCCTTGCTATATTAATTTTATATTATTATAGATAGTTTAGATATTAATTTACAATACAACTATTATATTAATTAATACACAGTGAATATTAGTGAACTAACTGGGGAACAAGGTTAGGAATATTTTATTTTACCTTACTACAAAAATACATATAAAAATACATATAAAAATATATATTAATTTTATCACATCATAAAAAATATATATTTTTTAACATTGTATTGGTTTTAAGACCGAATTGTACCTTTAAATGTTTAAGTATGTGTAATTAATTAATTAAGGGTGTGACTATTTAAGCATGGATGCATTGAATTGATTTTGTCTGAAGAAGTTTAGTCTATGCATTAAACAAAAAGCGCTTAACATTTTTTATTAAAGTAAAATTCATACAGTGCTCGCCTTTCTTTTTGTTGTTATTGAAGACTGTTTGCAAAAGATAACATTGGAAGAGTTGCCATATTTGCATGAATCTTAAGCATTGTATCTGCTTTAAAGTTACAGATCTATTTATGCTCTCCACTCTCTGTGATGACGATAATATCACCACGCACGTCACATATAATGTTTCCTAAAACTGCAAATGTAAAAGTGGGTGTTTCACCGTCCTTCTTTACATGGTTGTATAAGGCATTGGTCTCGTTACATCTTTTAACATCAGACATATGCTGACAGATTCTTTCTTTAAGCTTCCTATTGTTTTTTCTTTATAAAATACAGAGCATATTGGACATAGGGCCCAGCATGTAAAGAAGGAAGGAGCAGAGAGTGACGAGTATTAAATGGATTGTAAAATTATTCTTAAAATGTTTTTGTAAATCTTTGGAGCTTTTCTCCCCAGGCATCCACTGAATATGAACACCTACCCAGTCAAACTTTCCTGGTAAACAAATGTCAATGGAAAATACACTCCCTGGTCCTCAACTGTATCATATTATGTACAGGAAACTTCCAGAACTTTACTCCTGGATGTGTTGTACTTTTAGATATCTAGTATCCACTGAACCTGGCTATGTCAAAATACCAAAAATATCATCTCTAGGCTTTAATATGATCAGTGCAGATCGAATAAAAAAGGAGGTGGAGGTGCAATCTTCTGTCTTCCCTCATATCATTCCTTGTTTCGCAGACTTTAAAATCCTTATATATCCTACACAATGCAAAAATCATAAGACAACAGTGACCATAGGTAGGCGTGCATATACAAAATATAGATATGTGTGTATGTATGTATGTATATATATATATATATATATATATATATATATATATATATATATATATATATATATATATATATATATATATATATATATATATATATATATATATATATATATATATATATATATATATATATATATGTATGGATCAGTGTCATTTCACCAAAACTTCCTGACATAGGGTCCATATCGCCAAAAATAGTACTGACACTGTATATGCCCTTTTCCCACACTGTAGTGGGATCTCGGAGTGAGAATATTAAAGTAGCCTGAATGAAACTGTGTCAATTAAGCGAGTGTCAAAATGCAGATACATTAAATAACTTGATTTTATTGGTGTTTTTTGTCATGTGGTTGTGAGTATTTTTTATTTAAACATATACTTATTTAATTAATTAATTCTAATTCCTGAAGACACACAGTTTGTGTGAAAGCTTTGAGAACATGACTTTGAAATATTCTAATAAATTGGTATGGAGTTATTGGAGCCATCTGTGTGTTTTGGTATTTTTCCATTTTGATGGCTTGCTATCCCTGCAGAGCAACCAGTGATGTGAGGACAGGTTGACAGATATGGTAGGTACCCTTAAAGAAAACATCACTGCAGGATGTACAGGGATTTAGTTAATACAATATGTTTGCAAGAGAGTATGAAAATGAAAACTTGCAATTTACATAGTTACATTAACAAAACAAAAATGAATATGATACTGTCATTTCAGGAAGAGACCTACACAAGCAGTGAGTATTATAAAAAATATAGTGCTAGAATTACATGAGAAATACAAACACTGGTACATATATGGATATTTCTTTAAGATATGCTGTATTAATATCAATATTAATATTAATATTAATATTAATATAAATATAAATATAAATGTCAATATTAATATTAATATTAATATTAGCATCATCATTAATATTAATATCAATATCAATATTCATATCAATATTAATATTAATAATATTCAAATATACTGAGCCAAATATTTCACAAACAGTAAGTCAAGCATGATGGACCAATAATGCAATAACCCATTGCTGCGTGTGGGTAATACAGGATTTACCCACGGTTGGCATGGTTCGGTCACATGGGCAAAGTCTGAGTGACCAAACAAAGTCAACCATGGTTAAATCCAACATTACCCACAGCCAGCCATGGGTTATTGCTATTATACAATGACATTATTTAAGAAAGAAATTACTTACTTTTCTGAAATAATGGGTTTGTATAACAGCACCACAGTGTCAAAGAAATCATCCCTAGGTTCGGCATTCCGGAAAGGATCTACAATGACAATGGTACACAATTTGTAAACCAAACCATACAGCAGTTAAATAAGCATTTTGGTATTTCTTTAAAAAAATCATTGTTCATACCATCCACAATCTGCAGGGCTATTTGAAAGGCATAATGGTATATTAAAAAACAAATTGAGAAAATTGATAGCTGAGACAGGGAAAAATTGGATATACTGTTTACCCCTGGCACTGTTGAGCATGAGAACTGTCCCTAGAGCAAAAGGATTGACTCCTTTTGAAAAGTTATTTGGAAGGGCTTACTATATACCCCAGTGGAAACTTCTCATGTCATCAGACCATGAAGCTGATTTTACATTCGCTGAATATATAAAGAAAGTAATGAATTCTAAACATCTGTTGCAGTCAAATTCTGTTTCAGATAGAAAGCAAACCGAGACATCAGAAATGGCAGTGACACCCGGGGACTGGGTGTGGATAAAAGCTGTCAAGAAAAAAAATTGGTCATCGCCAAGGTGGGAAGGTCCCTACCAGGTGCTTCTTTCGACACCCACTGCAGTCAAGATAGTAGAGCGAGCTTCGTGGATCCACCTGATGCACTGCAAACTTGTTAAGAACTTTAAACTGGACAAAAATCTTACCTCTCCATCGGGGCCCTCAGCACAAAGTCTGGCTGCAAATGGGGGGTCAGATCAATAGGAGTGATCCATCTCAACCCCAGTGAAAAATACATTGGTGCTGAAGGTCCTATTAGGGCAGAGAGTAAGAACATGTATCTGAAATAAAGATGACAGAATCCAGTAAGATCCAAATGTACCTATTCAGAAGAGTCGGAGAAAACAGGAATGCAGGACAACCATTTCCTCAAAAGTATTGCATAACCATCCTGTTGACTGTACTAGTGACAATAATCTTGTTGTTGTCTCAGCCACACAAACTGGACTGAACAAGCATGCAGAGTTGTACGCAGAGTGGCACCAAAATGTCAACACTTACCAGGCAATTAAATATGTGTATGCTGAGACCTTCAATGTTTTGAATTGCTAGATTTGCACAGCTTTGCCAATGGCATACGGGGGTTGTTGTTAACTTCAGTCCCCCTAGGAGCCAACAAGACCTGGGAAAACTTAGTCTATGATACAGCAGATGTCACATCACAAGATAAAGTAGCATTGCACTTGTCTGTTCGACAGAAGGGGACTGTGTGTTTTTACAAAAATGATACAGTTCAGGTGGGTTGGAGCAATTGCAATGTGACTGTTCCCTATAGATGCTACAATAAGACGGATTACACAGGATCCTATTGCAACACGAGCTATGATTCATTTATTGAACTGATGCATAGGACAACTGATGAAGTAAAACATAATGCTGACCTTTATAGACAACTGTCTATGATAGACAAAAAAATGTCTCATCTAGAGCCAGGACATAGTAAAGTTACTACCAAAGTAGAAGACTGTTATTTTGTATGTGGTAGGAAAGCATACAAGTGGTTACCTGAAAATTGGTCCGGCAGTTGTTATTTGGGGTACCTGGTTCTGGCCATACGACACACAGCAGTTTTACCTCAAGGAAAAATTTGAAATGTTCGACGAGAAATCAAGAAGTCTGTCAATCCAGTGGGGCAAATCAATGCGAGCTGGAAAAAACATCATGCTGTGGGCTTAAGGAAAAATGGACTATCACATATGGACTTGGGTGATACCATCATCTTGTGTGCAGGTGTACTGCCAGGATATGGAGCAACAAAATCAATCTGAGAATTGAAAAAATTGTCTAAACTTCTCGAAATAATGAGCAATGCAACCTTTTCTGCCCTAGAATTGGTGACTGATTAACTGACTGCCATGAGAACTGAAGTGCTTCAAAACCGCATGGCTCTCGACTTCACCCTAGTGGCAAGAGGAGGTACGTGCACTTTAATCCAGGAGGAGTGCTGTTTGTATATTCCTGACCATAAACACGAGATAGACAATCATCTTGAGGTAATTCAGCAGGTGTCAGCTTTGACCAAACCAGGACCAAATCCATTGATGGACTTTTTCCAGAGAATGTCTGGGGGGTGGGGCAGTATCCTGATAAACATCCTGATTGCCATCTGTGTAGGAATGATCCTACTGATGGTATGTGTGTACTGCTGCATCCCCTGCATAAAAAGACCGATTAAAGACTTTATAGACATGTCAGTTTCAGAAACCTTATACCAAGGTTGTGAACTTGAAGAATTGTTAAAAATCTGAAAATGCTTTCATAAGTTTAAACTGAATGACTCTCTTAACTGCAAAACCTGAGTAGGAAGAGGTTAGGGGAAGAAAAACTGTTTATGCTTATCTTGAAAGTAGAATAAAAGTATTAAAAGGGGGGAAATGTTAGAAAAATATGTAATAGTAATATGCATGCTTAGTGCATTTAGTGCATTTGAGATTTAAAAGGGTTAATACATTTATTCTGTTCACACTGCATGAATCTGCACAGCCATTAGAAACGTAACAGGAAGTAAATCATTTCTGCTAATGTCATGAAAATTAACAAAGGGATATTGATTTTTGCTTATGCCAAGAGAAAACATGCAGCTGTTAGAAGCTATTGATAAAGAAAACAATAGATGCTTGAAAGTTTAAACCGTAGTCAGCATTACTTGTACTGAAGCTAGAAATGTACCTTGAATCTAGGTAAAATGTAATACATGTATTAGAACAGTACAATAGTAGAATTGAAATGCTGAAATGGACTAACATAAAGCCAAGGCCAGGTTGTTTTTCTCAAAATGTTTTGCAGAATGACAGATATTTTTAAACTTGGTCAGCAATAAGTCTAGCAACATTTTCTGTAAAACATACAAAAAGCTGTGTCTAACTACGTCAGCAATAAAATGTAACATTTTCTATGTGACAGAAAGAAAACTGTATAAGTATAACCTACTAGTCATTAATCATTTAGACAAACCTTGT
>NC_056729.1:136698197-136700697 GCF_019279795.1 Protopterus annectens
ATACCTGGGATTTGCCACCCAGGTTCCTGACATAACTAAAGAAAGCCTTATGATTAACTTTAGCATCTTGTGCAATATTTCTTTCGAAGCTGGCCTTAGATGATTTTATGAGGGATTGTAGTTTCTTGCTAGTACTGATCAGAGATGCCTTTCCTTTTTGGGATTTTGCTCTATCATGTAGTAGCATCCTCCTTCTGTTGTATAGCTCATGTATGGCTGAGGTCCACCAGATAGGTCTCCTGCCTTTGGAGGAGTGAGTCTTGGTTTTATTTGGGATAGCACGATCCATGCATTCCTGTAGGTGTCCATAGAATGCATTTGTAAAAGATTCTGCGGTTTGGGTCGTATTTTCCACTGGCCCGGAGGCTTTGAAGGATTCCACCTCAGTTTTGAGAAGTGTGAAGTTTGCTTTTGAGAAGTTCTTCACTGTGGTTTCCTTGGCTGGGGGTGGGGACGGGATATGGATGTCCAGTGAGATTAATTTATGGTCAGATCTTACCAATGAGGGGTATACCTCTGGTATGGAACATAGAGTCCCCATGTTGGTGATGATCAGGTCCAATATGTTTTCCCTTCTTGTGGGAGTGGTGACCAGTTGTTCCATAGCATTTGAGTTTATAAATTCTAGGAACTGCTGGGCGAGGATGTTAGGGCTTGAGTAGTGCTCCCAGTCTATGTTTGGGTAGTTGAAGTCACCCAATATAATGGTGTTTGGAGAGACCTTCATATTCTCCAGTGTTCTCAGGAAAGCCAAGTGGGGTTCCTGAGTTTTGGAGGGTGGTCTGTAGCAGGCTACAAACTGAAAGGCAGTTTTGCCCACTGTTAGTTGCACATGGATGGTCTCCGATGCTTCGTGCAGTGCCACTAACCTGGAGGTGTGGGTATCTTTGATGAATATAGATACTCCCCCTCCTTTTGTGGTTAGGGCCAAGTTTTGGGGACAAAACGCATGGTATGAGGTATAACCTGGTAGTGCTGGGGTGCTCTCAGGAGCCTTGAACCAAGTTTTTGTTACTGCACAGATATCGATATTCTCCATACTGAGGAGAGCCTCGAGTGCGTGCATCTTGAGGTTTAGACTTCTGGCGTTGAGCAGCATTACCCTTAGTTTCTTTTTCCTTGTGTTGTCTATGGAGGTGGGTTTGTGTTTTGAGCCTTGCCTAAAAAAGGCACTATGGGGGTGGCAAGAGCCTTAGCCAGTATTCGAAAGCCCAGGGGTGACAGGTGCAAGCCATCCCTAGTAAAGCAACGTGGCTTGTCGAGCATGTCATCCCAGGCTGACAGACACTGGATCCCCTTTGAATGAGACCACTACTTTAGCCAATTGTTAAAATTGATAATTTTGTCTTTATACTGTGGCATCATTCTTGGTGAGGGTAAGATGCTACTCAAGGTCAAGGTCATACCGGCCTGGGCTACATGATCAGAGAGCTCCTCTATGTCTCTTTTCATGTAGTCCAGGGAGGTACGTCTCAGGTCATTCACACCAGCATGGACAATGACGGAGTCATATTTGTACTTGCTTTGGAGTGACCTGAGTGCTTGTGTTATGTGGTGGATCCTGGCACCTGACAGGCAGCTTACACTGACCTTCTCCTTGTTCAGCCTGGTGAGTGGGACGTCAGTGTGTCTGACAATAGAGTCACCTATTACAAGTGTATTAGGTGTGTTGTTTAGCCTTAAGGGCTGTGACTGTGTGGCACACTGACTTTGTGAACTATGTGATACGTGGGTATTGCTGTGGGGTAGCAGTTGCTTGGATGTCTGCTTTGGATGTCTCTGCTACTTGGGCAGATTTTTATTTAGAGCCTCTGAGTATGTTTTTATGTGTTTATGCGTTTGGTTTGCTGTTGCGATAGGTCTATTTGAGACTGGATTTGTGGCGTGTGTGATTACCTTCTCCTCCTGACTGACTGCATCAGTACTGGGTTGAGAGAGCTCAGCCTCAGTTTGGCTATATAGTTGCATCTCTCACATATAGTTGAGCTTGTTGGGAGGAGGAGAGGGTGGTCTGTGTACATAAGGCAGTTGTAACATTGCCTCAAGATTCCCAGATTTACCAGTTGGACTGGAGAGAAAACCCAAAACTGACTTTTGGACATGCCAGAATAGTATAAGGAACTACTTTTTGACTGATCAAAAAGGACCAATAGGGAGCCAAGTACTTAAAGGGAGTATAAGAGGGTGTAGTGCTTTAGTTTATTAGTGCTTACTTATAAGATTACTTATACGAGCAAGTGCAGGGCTTTAGAATGAAAATAGAGTGCTTACTTTGAGATTTAGAAACGTTCTAAGGGAAAAAGTGAAGAGCAGACTTTGTGGAGCCAGGTATAGTTTAAACCCATTTAAGCTTTACTGCCCGATGCTGCGCTATGTGCAAAATCGTGCAAAACCATGCAAATGCGTTTTTTAAAGCAGGGAAACTGAAAGAGATAGGAATTGACCCAAATGGCCAATAAGCTACTAGTGTCAGGGCAGAGACCACTCCTCCAGGGAAAGA
>NC_056729.1:136705697-136722692 GCF_019279795.1 Protopterus annectens
AATTTGCTCAGCTAAGTGACACCCCCCATTATCTCAACAAAACCAACAATGTACAGCA
This sequence comes from Protopterus annectens, assembly GCF_019279795.1. NCBI lineage: Eukaryota > Metazoa > Chordata > Ceratodontiformes > Protopteridae > Protopterus > Protopterus annectens. Next base: position 136,705,756 of record NC_056729.1, read on the forward strand.
GTGAATCTATGATTGATGACAGCTGTGTCAATCAAACTATCACATTATGTTTACAGTGCCCTCACACACCATAACAACATCAGTTCTACTGGGTATAGCTGTATGCATTTATCACCCACAGTTGCATATGAGTGTCACATCAGATGTGGATTCATTTCACCTCAGCTGTGTGTACCCCTCTTACAATTTCTATTCTATAAGCAACAAATCAATGCATGCTTCTCATATCAGTCCCAACACCTGTGACCAAACAGTGCTTGATGGCTATTACAGTAACCTGTCTGGACCACTTCCTGTGTAGATAGTATGCAGTTTATGTGTGAGAAATGTATGTTGAATATATAACAAATGCTGTATGACCCTCATGGTTAGTCTCTTCACTTTAGCCATGTCCTTCCTCTGATAGAGTTACTCCTCCTTCCTCTGCACCGGATCCATTTAACTTTGTCTACACTGCTCTGCTCTTTTTAGTTTCTTAGTACTTCTCTTTCTGCATGATCCTGGGAGTAGGATCTTGTCTTGCTGCATAATTGCTTTGTAAATAATAAACACATTTTAGAGTCCCTTAACCTCATCACAAAAGTGCCCTCCTTTTTCAGCAAAGGCTACAGGATGCATCCTACTTTCTAATACCTTTGACGACATACAACTAAGTATGAGGAAAGAAAAATGGCACCTGCTTCACATGTGACACTGACCTATTTTGAAATATTTGATGAATCATGGGCAAGGGATGCTGTTAAGTATGTAGAACAAAGATGTCTAGTTACACACTTTAAGTAGTCCTGCAGTAGTTGATAGCCATTTGCATTGCATGAGCACTAGGACAGATATTTGTAGGTCTGGAGCAATTTACTTACATTGTCAGCTTATCATAACATTTGGAGACAATTAGTTCAGATGATCTTCTTTAAGTATGAACCAGGCAAATCTGAAAAAAAAATATAGAGAAAAACTGCTCAACATCCATACTAAATATTTATCTGTACATTCACTTCGAAACACAGTGAACACATATTTTCTCCACTATATCTAGTACCTAAGTGCAACTAGCTTTCTCATGGTACAATATTACTTTATCTGTCATTGTACTGTTCCAGTCTGACTAATGCGTTACACTGCATGTAGAGAATTATGATCAGGTCTCTGGTCTTAACTACATGTCTGAGATATACATAGCATGAAATCCGTCATGACAAGAGTGAAGCAAATCTCACAAGGCAAATCTTTGGCATCCATGTAGAGAAAACATTATAGAAAGGATTATGATCAGAACTTGAACCATATCATCATGTTATGTGTTCAAGACATGGGTGTCAAGAAATTAATCTCAAGAGTAAAGCTTCACAGATGAATCTTAACATCCATATAGAGAACAAATGACAGAGAGAATAAATGGAGGAACCTGATCATAATTTTTTGTAGGGCATAGAGTGTAACCTTCTTTGATTTATTAAATTCTTGAAGAAAAAAGGATATAATCACTAAGAGCCTTACAGCTTTTAAAGCTGTAACACAATTTTAGCTTCTACACAGAGAGCAACCAACACAGAAGAGCAGGGGGAATTTGGTAACATTTCATTCTGGCTTTTTAGAAACTTCATTAAGAGCTGTTTAAGGCTGAAAAAAGTCTTAATATGGCATTTCAAAATGTCTGAAATAAGTCTTAAATGGCTTTCTGGTGCTCTTCAGTGATAGTCACTGGTAGCTGTTAATGCGCTAGCATGAGACCATTGCTTAACAACCCTGTCTTTTCACCAACTTTGGAGCATAAGTGCAGTGTTCCATGTACTGAAAGTGAGTTATGATTAAAGGAAATGATCACATTTTTTTGAAGTTCATGGAGTTTTAGCTACTCCAAATGTTTTTCCAATTGCAAAACTTTTAAAGCTGTTTGCTCTGTCCTGTGGTAGCAATGTTTTTGCTCTAGCACAACACTAGAATTTAACAGTGATGAAAGGTTCTTAACAAAACTATGTTAGGCATATTTCATATGTTATAAATATGCATAAAAAGCTGTCTTTCTCCCCAAGTTCAGAGTATAATCACCACATTCCATGCACTACATTAAAAATTCTGTTACAATAACAGGTTAATACTAAGCCAAGACTATTCATATTATATGAAAGTGTATCATGATTGACTTGTTCTACTATAACATCTATGAAGAGGAGAAGGAGGTGACTTACACATATGGTCACCTTGCCACCTCTGTAATAGCCACACTGAGGACTTTCTTCAGGAGTGTCACTACAGTGTGAAACTTGAAGGAGACCAACAATTAAACTTCTTGGATGAGGAAGACATTTCCCTTTCCCTGATTCCCACCCAAGACCCAAACACAGTATGATATGAAAGTTGGAAGCAAGTAAGCTGTAGCTATAGGAATGGAAACTTCAAAGAAGAGAGAAATAGAATGTGTGGGCAACATATTATATACACCTGGGGCCATCATATGTAGGAATGCAGACCACAAGCAAAAATGTAATTCAAAAACATTTATTGAAAGTTCCTCTAGTAATTAAAACAAGTATGTGCACCCTAGACAACTAAATAGGGAAAAAAAGCATCATGTGTACACTTCTGACCTTATTGAAATACAGAGATGAAACTAATATGTTGAAAACTATATATTTTTAATGGAAAAGAGGTAACATAGAACATTCAATGAAACTCAAAACTGCTTAAATCTAAGAGGATTATTTGACAACGTGCATTTTTTTTTTCAATAATCATTTTTATTGTTTTTCAAAACCATTATACACTTCACACACTATTTACATTATGTACAATACTGCTTCCAATGTTTAGTTCCATTTTGAATTTCCACATTATACATTAAGAATAAATATCATATTAATCAAGTACAGGAAAATGAAAAAAAATAAATATAAAAGCATCTACTATAGACAATTATGCACCAACTCAAGCCAATAATCTGTATTATTTCTACATTTTCTATCTAATCCAAGAATGTGTTAGTACACATACAGAATGTCCTCAAGGAAAGTGGATAGGAACCGCTAAGCCAAAATAATATTAAAGATTTGTTCCCAAATTTTTATACTGTTTATACTTTTCTTATTATTCCTAATTAACAATTTGTGAGCTAATATATGCTTGATCGCTAACAGCCTGAAATTTTGCCACAATGTCTGTGCTGGGTTCAACCAATTTGTGGCTATATATAATTTCATTAGTAAACTAATATTCATAATTACAATCTTTTTTGTTTTGTCCAAATTCTCTGGTGGAATATGTAAAATCCAAAATTCCCAGGTGAGTGTTGAGTTTTGGTAACCCATTTTTTGTATCTGTAACTTTAATGAGTTCCATAATTTATAAATGCACTTGCAACTCCAGAACATGTGTAACAGGTCTGCTGTCTGATCTAAACACTGTGGACATTTAGGTGACTTTTTTGAATCAAATTTATGAAGTGTTAGATGGGTATAATACGCATTGTTAAATATCATCAATTGAGTAAAGACCAGTTTTTGAAGTGATACGGATTTCAATGTTAAGTTAAACGCCTCTACTATTTTACTATCGTCTAGGGATGGCAATTTCTCTCTCCAGTATTTCGATAACAGAATATGATTATTATATTTTCTCTCTTTTACCATTTTATACGCTGAGGATATGTATTTTCTGTCTTGTTGCAATGCTTCCCACAGATGATGCAAAATAACTAGTTCTTCTTTTTTAATTTCAGAACTGTTAAAATAATTTATGGCCAGATCTTTTATCTGCCTCATTATAATTAAATAAGAAATGGGAAGATTCATCTCTTTTAAGATATCTTGTACCGCTACTCCTAAGAAGGGGTATAAATCACTTACAGTTAAATCCTTTATAAATGGAAATTTCTTTAAGTCTATCAGTTGATTACCAATAGTCATATTAGGATTCTCATGAAACGGTTGAAACATCATCATATATTTTAATAGGTTCAAGGAGGCAAACAGAGTTTGAGTCGCCATTGCCCATATCTTGATGTGCTCCATTAACTCATATTTACTCAATGTTCTTATATTTAAAAATGGTACAGCTTTAACATTAATTCCCGTTCCTTTTATATGTTTATAATTTAGCAGTACCCATTTGGGTATCCATTTTCTATTTTCACTGTCCAAGTAAGACACCCTTAAAATCCTATTGGCCTGAATCACTGTATAATACATCACAAAATCCGGTAAATCCAACCACCCCTTAGTTTTGGGAGCCATCAGTTTCTCATAAGATATTCTCGTTTTTCTGGGTTCCCACAGAAATTTCCCCAATCCTATCTGAAACTGCTTAAAAAAAGATTTAGTGATTTTAAGTTGTGCTGCTCTAAAAATATAAAGCATTCTGGGGAGAATGTTCATTTTTATTATCTCTGCTCTTGCCATCATCGGTAGCTTCAACTTACTCCATCTTTTCAAATCCATTGTTATTCGGTCTCCAGTTGCCTTAATATTGTTGATAAAAAATTCTTTATTTTCAGTTGAGAAGTCAATCCCCAAATATTTTATTCTTTCTTCTGTCCTTACTCGTCCTATCAATGGTAGCATTGAAAAAGGTGTAGGTGTCTTTAGAGGGAATATTTTGTTTTTTTTTAAATTTAGTTTGTAATTAGCAATTTTCTCAAAGGTTTGTATTGCTGTTAGTATTTTTTCCGTATCCGACACTGGTGTGATACTGTATATATTTAGATCGTCTGCAAAAGGAGCTATCCTAACCTTTACCCCAAGAAGTACAGGAAAATTATAAAAAACATTTTGTTTCATATGAAAAAATAAAGGTTCCAAATACAGATTGAACAGTATGGGAGATAATGGACAACCCTGTTGAGTTCCATTTTTAATTTGAATCCTTTTGGAGCATTCATGATTTATAGATAAACTAGTGTATGTATTCTTGTATAAGTTTCTTAACGTAGAAATAAAGACCTGAGGTATATTGAAATATGATAATATTTCAAATAAATATGCCAAATTAACTCTATCGAATGCTTTTTGAGCATCAATTATTAAAGCATATATGTTCATATTTTTATACTTCGCATAAGATGTTAATGTATGAAGAGTTAATGTATTGTCTGTAGTCTGTCTCCCATCTATAAACTCCGCCTGTTCTTCTGATATTATCAAATTTATTATTTTTTTTAATCTACTAGCTAGAATAGATGTCATGATTTTCATATCAATATTCAACAGTGATATGGGCCTGTAATTGTCTGGATTTTTGGGATCACTATTCTCTTTCAATATCAGAATTGTTCTTGAAGCATTAAAATGAAGATCATTGCTGCCATTTGAAATGATATAATTAAAAGTCTGTGAAATACGGTGCTCAGAATCCCACTAAAAGATTTATAAAATTCAGAGGTCATACCATCTGGTCCTGGGGCTTTATGGGGCTTTAATTTCTTAATTGCCTCTAAAACTTCCTCGACTGTAATCAGAGCAGTTAATTCTCCATGAGAATCCTTGTCAATATTGGGAAAATTAATTTTCTGTAAGAACTCTTTTCTCTCTTTATCATACACGTGTGTTTGCTGCTCACCATATATCTGATTAAAAATTGATTCAAAAATCTTCATGATATCTGACTTATCAGTATATAACGTATTGTTATGATTTATTTCAGTAATTAATCGTGTCGATTTCGTCTGATTAATAATACGGGCTAATGCTTTCGAGGGAGTTTGAATGTGATTTGCATATTTAACTAAACTTCTTTGTTCATACAGTGTCAATTTTCTGTTGTGCATAAGAAACAGCTCTTTCTGACATCTTAACAACTCATTTTCTGTTTGTTCAGTGTAGTTCCTCATCAGCTCCTGGTCCAATAATTGTATTTTGGTTTCCAAATCCAGTTGTTCTTTATTTTGCAGTTTTTTATAATATGTGGCTTTCTGAATAAATAATCCTCTTAACAAAGTTTTAATTGTGGCCCATTCTATATCTAATGGATGTTCGTTACGGGGAGTATTGTATACTAATTGTTTAAGTATCTCCTTAACTTCCTATACTATATCTTCTTTGGTCAATAGGTATGGGTTTAAGGACCAATTTTATCCACAGTGATTTTTAGTTTTCAAAATATCGGTATTTAAAGTTAAAGTTATCTTAGAATGGTCTGAGAGCTGTCTAGCTTGATTAGAAACCCTAGGGTCAAGTGAAATGAACAGTTCTGGAATTAAAAAAAATAAATTCTCCACCACATTTTATGGCAGCTAGAATAGAAAGTGAAGTTTTCTGCCTTTGCTTGTATGTGTTTGTGTTTAAAAGGGTCATACAGTTTGAAATCCGTTCTCAGTTCTTTCAACGCTACCATTGCCTGCTTATTAAAAGCTGTAGAAGCTCCCAACTTATCAATTTTTGAATCTTGGTATGCATTCCAATCCCCCCCCATCACTATGTAACAGTTGTTATATGACTGTAGACTAGAGTAAATTGAAGCTATAAAATAATGTTGGTTCACATTGGGGGCATAAACACATATAAGTACTATCGGCTTATCCAAACTGTCAGATTTGAAAACCACCAAACACCATTTTATTTTATTTATTTTATTTTATTTTATTTTACATTTGTTGACCGGGCTAGTCCAACTGGATATATATCCGTTTACAGTAGAGGCCCAGGGAGAAAAGCTCCAGTACATGCGAAAAAAATATCACTGGTATATCACAAAAAGTTATTTTAAAACAATATAAAAGTTTAAAAGTTTAAAAAAGAGAAATTACAAAGTCAAATCTAAAAACATATAAGATAAGTTCAACAATTTGAAAAATAGGCAAGCTTTTAAGAAGTAACTCTCAACAATAGAAAGTGTAAGTTTGGAGCTCAGTAAGGGGGAAGGGTAGCAAAAATTAATGTGGGGAGACATACTTTCAGTCTGCCTTCTTTGTCTATTTTGTCCTCCAAAATTTCTCCTTGAAAATGATTCTTGATTATAATTGCCACCCCAGCACTATTCGTAGTCCCTTCCGCCGTTACAACCTTCCTAATCCATTTCTTGTCCTTCATTGTTTCCCACTGGTCATTAGTCAAATGTGTTTCTTGTAATAGAATAAAACCTGCTGTTGATTTAAAAAACAGATGCAGAAACAGCTTTCTTTTTTTCATGTTCTGTAGTCCTTTAACGTTCCAGGAATCTATTATCCACACTCTAAACTATGAATTGATGAATAATGGTATCTATTTTCTATTTTCCACCTTAAATTGACAAGTGTTGGTATTTCGTGAATTTTTTGGAAGCAAAACTGCCATCCCATCCCTACCCAGTGCCTATCCACTATTCCTCTGGACCAGGATGAACATAAGTTTTTCACATTGGATAAAATTCCCCAAGTAGCTAATCTACTAATTCTATTAACTAACAATAAAATATCATGCAAAAAACCTACACCAACTATATCTATGTCTACAAAGCCTAACCCAGACATTCCCTACTAAACACCGCACTCAAGTAACTACAGCTCTGTGCATTTCCCCAATATTCATATAAACTAATTGTACCTGACATGTCAAATAATTCACTTTTACCAAACTTTAAATTCAGCAATAATATGTTAGCATTGTAAGTACTTGTTCTAAAACCTTTTAACTAACAGTTCACTTAAAAAGCACACAGTTGTTATACATTTGTTTAAAACAAACCATTATTTAGGTCAGCTATTTATCTTCAAAACAATCCTACACTATTGTATTTTAATTTTTATAGATCATTACAGTTAAACATCACCTATAATACACATTTACTACTTCTGTTTGCTGATTATGCTATTTTTCTTTTTTTTTCTTTTTTTTTTTTCCTAAACTGACCAAAATTAAAAGATACTTATTTATTCATAGGTTCATAGGTTCATAGGTTCATACTAGGCTATCTGCCCGAGGGCATTTACAAGCCTAGCCCATAGTTTTGTGGCTTACGCCACCCCTTTAGTATGGGGAACTATACCCATTATTTTGCTGTGCCTCTGTTGAGCAGTGACACTGAGGTAATCCCTGGGGTATATCTGCGATCTCCCATCCATTGGTCAAGATTTCTCTTGAACAAGGCCAGCGAGGTGCTCTGCCTCACATATACCGGGATTTTATTCCACAGCATAGGGAGTCTTTGGGTGATGAATCTATCCCTCCAGCACGTCCTATTAATAGCCGTGTCGAGGTTTAAGTCTCCGCCTTGTGGCTCTAACTGATCTAGATTTTTGAGGTGAAGGATATACATCAAATCTGGGATTGACAAGGCCTTGTATGTTAGGCAAAGGTCACCTCTGACCAAGCCGTAAGCGACTGAATAGAGCTGGAGTTCTTTCAGTCGGGCAGCATAGGACAGATGTTTGAGACCCTTTATCCTTTTGGTGAGGAACTTTGTGGCCTCTCCAGCTGCTGCAAGTGTCGGGTCAGATACATTCGAATGGGGCATTGTACTCAATCATTGGTCTGATGAGTGATGAGTATAGGGAGACTATGACCTCCCTTGATCTAGATGAGAATCCCTTCATGATAAGGTGGGCAATGTAGAAGGTCTTCCTAACTACTTTAGCTACATGGGTGTCGAATGACAGACTACTATCAACCTGGGTCCCCAGGTCCCTGATAACTTCTTCTGTACTCAGTGGATTGCCACCTATTTGGTAACTAGGGTAACCTTGTTTTTCCCGAAGGGTATGACTATGCATTTTTGGCATTTAACTTTAGGCCATGGCTCTGGCACCAGTTATCCGTTTCTGAGAGACCCTTCTGAAGGATATCTGTGTCAGATGTGTTTTCTACTATGGCCCAGTTTGCAGTCATCTGCAAACTTTGTCAGCCATAACCCTCCTGTGTTTGCTTGTACTTCGCAAAAATAGATGCCAAACAAGAGTGGGCCCAGGACTGAGCCCTGTGGTACACCACTTGTGACAGGCTTTGAGTCTGACATGGCGCCAGCAACTCTGACCCTGTGGGTTCTGTCACTCAGCCAGTTTGCAACCCATCTTGTGATGTATGAGTTAACATTTAAGCTGATGAGTTTTTCAATGATACCCGAGTGGGGTATTGTATCAAAGGCCTTCGCCAGATCGAGGTAGGCTGTATGGACTGCCTTTCCCTCATCAATGGCTTTGGTGACTGTTTCGAAAAAGTCAACCAAGTTTAGAAGGCATGATCTGCCTTTGACAAAGCCAAACTGGGATGGATCCAAAGTCTGCAAATTCCCTATGTCTTTATTTATGAGGTCCATTATGATCCTCTCCATGGCTTTGCAGATAAGGCTTGTCAAGCTAATGGGCCGGTAATTTCCAGGGTCGGTGGAGGCACCGCCTTTGTGAAGTGGGACCACAGTTGCAGTGCGCCACTCCTGGGTACGTATGCAGCGGTAAGGCTATGATTAAACAGCTGTCCTAGCTGTGGGTTTAATTCCTCGTTGAGTTCGTGGAGCACACAGGCGGGACACCATCAGGCCCCATGGATGCTGTGTTTTTTGCTTTGGAGAGAGCAGTTCTCACTTGGGCGTTGGAGATGTTTGGGGAGCTGCAATCGCTTGGTATAGATATCTCTCCTTTTGGGGAGGGGAGAAGTTTGCACTGAACCTGTCAGCCAGTATGTTGGCAATGTCTGTAGGATCAGTAATCTTCACATCATTTTGAACTAGTTCTGAGCATATCTGGGAGTTTCCTCCCAGGTTTCTAACATAGCTAAAGAAGGCCTTATGATTGTCTTTTGAGTCTTTAGCTATTTTTCTCTCAAAATTTGCTTTGGATGATTTTATGAGAGCTCTTAGTTTTTTACTTATAGTGATCAAGTGTGTCTTACCTTTTAAGGATTTTGCTCTATCTTGTAGTAGCTTCCTCCTTTTGTTGTAGAGTTTGTTTATGGCTGGGGTCCACCAGAGTGGACGCTTCCCTTTGGTACAAAGAGTCTTTGTTTTGCTTGGGATTGCCTTATCCATGCAGTCCTGCAGGTGCTGGTAGAAGGCATTTGTAAGTGATTCAGCGGCTTGAGTACTGTTTTCCGTGCTCGGGGCCTTAAAGTAGACCACACTAGTCTTTAGAAGTGTGAAGTCGGCTTTTGAGAAGTTCTTTACTGTGTGTTTTTTTATTTCAGGTGAGGGTGGGATGAGGACCTCCAGCGAGATTAGTTTGTGATCTGATCTCACCAGTGAGGGGTATACTTCCGGTGTTGAACATTGTGCTCCCATGTTCGTGATGATGAGATCAAGTATGTTTTCTCCTCTTGTGGGGATGGTGACTAGTTGTTCCATGGCATTTAAGTTTATGAATTCCAGGAACTTTTGGGCTAGGGTGTTTGGGCTTGAGTAGTGTTCCCAGTCTATATTAGGGTAATTGAAGTCACCTAGTATGATGGTGTTTGGTGATACATTTATCCCCTCTAGTGTTTTCAGGAAGGCCATGTGAGGTTCCTGAGTTTGTGAGGGTGGCCTGTAACATGCTACAATTTGCAGAGCAGTCTTGCCTATGGTTAATTGCACCTGGATGGTCTCCGATGCATCGCGCGTTGCCACCAGTCTTGAGGTGTGGGTGTCTTTGATGAATATGGTTACCCTCCTTTCTTGGTATTGTCCGGATTTTGGGGCCGAACGCATGATAAGAGGTAAAACCTGATAGTGCTGGGGTGCTCTCAGGAGCCTTGAACCAGGTTTCTGTCACTGCACAGACATCGATGTTCTCCATACTGAGAAGGGCCTCGAGTGCGTGCATTTTGAGATTTAGACTTCTGGCATTGAGCAGCATTACCCTTAGTTTTTTCCTTTTTGTGTTCTAGGGTGGTAGGTTTAGAATTTGAGCCTTGCCTAAAAAGGCACTATGGGGTGGCAAGAGCCTTTGCCAATATCCGAATCCCAGGGTGACAGGTGCAAGCCGTCCCTTGCGAAGCAGCGTGGCTTGTCCAGCATGTCATCCCAGGCAGACAGACATTGATCCCCTTTGAATGACACCAGAGTTTAAGCCAATTGTTAAAGCTGATCATCTTATCTCTGTATTGTGGCATCATTCTTGGTGAAGGTAGGATACTGCTCAAGGTCAGGGTCATACCTGCCTGGGCTACATAATCAGAGAGCTCCTCAATGTCTCTTTTCATGTAGTCCAAGGAGGTACGTCTCAGGTCGTTTACACCAGCGTGGACAATGACTGAGTCATATTTGTACCTGCTGTTGAGAGACCTGAGTGCTTGCGTTATGTGGCGGATTCTAGCGCCCGACAGGCAGCTTACTGTGACCTTCTCCTTACTCAGTCTGGTGAGCGGGACGTCAGTGTGTCTGACTATGGAGTCACCAATGACTAGTGTGTCTGGCATTGTGTTTGGCCTAGTCAGAACACAGTAAATTAGAAGACAAGCATGAAAAGGAAAAAAAAAACAACAAAAAATAGACTGCATTACCTTGAATTACCACTAAGCCATAGAATCTTATACTGCAACAGCCAAACCATACATTTTTATCTTTACCTGACACACTTTACCTCATTGATCGTCTTACAGTCATTTTAGCATCAAATAAGTCCCAAAAGGCTTCATTTTCGATTCACAGCAGCTCTTCTTTCTTCCCAGCAGTTGCAGCAGTCCAGGCAGTTCATTTTTCAAATCTTCGCGCTCGCGACGGGGGAACCAATTCGCGAACGGACCACTCAGCTGCACCACACTCTAAACGGTCCCCCTGCTTCCTTTACCTTGTTTCCTGTTGCCTCGTGGGTCAGAAGCGCTCGTTGGAGCCATAAAACTTCGTGGAATCTTCGTGTTTCAGCTAGGAAGACGAGATTAAAAGATAAAACGGAGAATTACCAGGCCTGCTGAAGAAAGAAGAACACACAAAGGATTTTGAAGCCTCGGATCCTCGTAAATGAAGTCTCCCATTCACTCTAATGCAGGAAGAAGCCCTGATGGACTGTTCAATTTTCAGACGGTGGCAAAGCCTTAAAAAGCTTCAAAAAGGTAGGTCTGGCTTCTTTTTTTGTATTTACAGTATATTTAATGCCATCAAGAGTAAAAATTAAACTGTTAGGATATTTCATTTGAAATCTAATGTTTTTGTCAATTAGAAACTTACAGTATGGAGCCAGCATTTGTCTAGACTGCCTTATTTGTGTTGGTAAATCCTGTGTTATAAAAACTTTATAACTTTGCCACATTATGTATCCACCAGATTTTTTTATGGTTAGAAGTATTTTATTCACATCCTGGAAGTTTAATATTTTGGCATACACAGGTCTTGGTGTATTTGAAGCTTGGGAATCCCTGTAAGCTCTATGTGCTTTTTCGATGACAATTTGCTGAACAACCACAGAGTCCTTAAGTAATGTTTCAAATATTTGTATGATAGAAGTGGTCAGATCATTATATTGGGTTGATTCTGGGATCCCTCTGATGATTATGTTGTTGCGTCTTGATCTTGCTTCCAGGTCCAGAATTTTGTTGCGTCATTTGAATATCAGCCTCATGTGATTCAGATCTTTTAGTGAGCAATGTTATATTATCTTCATTTGCTGCTATTCTGGTTTCCGCTTTCTCCATTCTTGTTAGAATCCGATTACATGTCTCACTAAATGTTTATGTTTGGGATGTTAGGTCTTTTAAGGTGTCTTGTATAGGTAATAATGCAGACTTAATTTCTTCCACCGTAACCTGTTGACCAGATTTCGTTGATGGCCCTGTTTTAGCAGTCTCTTGCTGTTTAAATGTTTTCTGTCTCTTAATTATGGATTCCTTCTCTGGAGACTGTAATGCTGACAGTTTAGTTTTAGTAGTTGTAGTGTCCATATTTTTATCTTCTTTTGACATTTTGTAATGCTGCAGATAGAGATAATTGCCAAGTAAAAGTTTCAGTAATGAGGTAGTTCAGTCTTTTGTCTGGTGCTCTGTTCAGAATCAACCAAACAATCAGTTCCAATCCTGTTGTCACCAAGTATTTTTTTTCAATTTTTTTTCCTCGATAAGATCGCTGACTTCTAGTAGTTTATTAATTGCTGTCAATTAGTTGATTAACTCCAACTGTACATCTGCAGGGTTAATTTTTGTCTCTGGTCTTTGGAGAGCTGAAGTACTGCAGTGCTTATAGAATGGCGGCCATCTTTGAATCCCCGACAACGTGCATTTTTTTTATCTGAGTAAATCCACTAGGTACAACTGCCTCTTTTCGAGAATGACTTAGGAGCTCTTTTGGTATTGTAGCACCTTTTATTCTGGTTCCTCTTGAAACTCTGTTGAAGTCAACTGCAATCCATAGAAAAGAAAGACTGAAAGTTTGAAAAAGATTGCATTACCTAGATGTATAACCCTCATTCAGAGTATGAGCGATCTCAAGAAGTGTAGGAAGCAAACTTCTCGGTTTCATTTCTCCAAGTCTTTTGAGTTTGTAATGCTATGATGGGAGGGACCCCAATTCCTAAGTCAAAGTATGATTAAAATTCATGAAATTAGTATTGTGTCAGTATTTGATGTTAGACAAAAGTACTCTTCACAGCACCCACAGTGTGTCCAGAAATGACTTCTGCAATTCATATTAGAGTTACATGTATTGGCAGCATATCTAAATATGACTGTAAATTCTTTTTTTATAATACCCATTGCTTCTACTACTATTGGAACTGTCTGGATATCCTTCCTCTACATTGCCTTGTTTCTGCCTACAAATCCTGGTATTTTATGACTTTGTGTCTCTCTGTACATAAGACACTGTGATCACTGAGTGTAAGAATTTCAGTTATCAATGCTACTTTTGTCTTCTTTTCATGGGTTACTATATCTGGTTTTCCTGCATCTATTTTTTGAACTGTTGATGATGGGTGATCCCATATGATATAAACTTCATCATTTTCTATAATGCTTTGTGGCTCATTTTTCCAATGCTTTTTAGCTACTTCAATCCTGTAATATTTGCATAGTTCCCAATGCAACAGTCTTGCCACATTATTATGCCTTTCAGTATACAGGCACTCTGCCATTAGTGTATCACATCAAACAACAAGATATGCAACCATTTCCAATTCTGCTTTGCAAAACTTACATTTGCTGTTTTTCTCCAACATGTTCAATGAACCTTGTAAGCCAATGTGTATGTAGTCTACTCTACTGTGCAGCCATCTTCACCTTTCATCTTTTGGTTTAAATTCATCTCTCCTTAACCGTTCCTGTGTCAGATCCTGACCGACATGAGATTGTTTCAGGATTTTTCTGTATTTGCAGCTATATTTATGCCTTTTCCACATTTCTTGCCTGCTCATCTGATCCTTCACCTTATATTCTCTCTTTCTTTCTTTCTTTCTTTCTTTCTTTCTTTCTTTCTTTCTTTCTTTCTTTCTTTCTTTCTTTCTTTCTTTCTTTTAATTTTTGGCACATTCAGTTCCTGCCTGATTTTTGTCTGTTTCTGGTTTGAGTTCTATTCCTGCTTGACACTGATATAATTCTGTTAAACCAAGCAGGGAAATAATCTCAGACTTGATATCCTCATGTTTTGAAACTTTCACAATGTTTTGATCTTGTGAAGTCAACAGATACAGTATATGCAGTCCTATGACTGTAGATCTATACATGTAATCAATTTCAAGGAGGCCCATACCTCCTTCAGCATGGGGATTATATAATATTGGTATACACTGATTTTTATAAATCATCTGATAAGCATGAGGCATTTTTCTTGTTTTCCTGTCCAACTGATTTAATATCTTTTGGGGTCAGTCAATCATCCCAAAACTGTAAGTTAGAACAGGAAGAGCAAATTGGATTATAGATTGGACTTCCTTCCTACATGTAAGGGTTGTTGTCAGTATTAATTTTAGGCTTTTTAAAATATGCCTTATTACATTTTGCTCTCATTTGTTCATGTTTTATTGTCAATCCTTCATCAGTTCACAAACATTTAAATACTCTCTCCTGCTTAAGGTCCTTTATATCACATTCCTGCTCCAGACTGATAGTTTTTTTCTCAATTTTGTTTTTCAAATACATTTGAATGAATTCCATAGTATCTATACATAACATCTTAGATAACTATGTGCACTGTTTACATTAGCCTGACACTATAACAGATCTTAATGTATACAGTTACTTTATAAGTATGTCCAATCCATTATCAGAGTGTCTGATCAATTACTGTATTCTGTCAATCAACGGTAAGATTTTTCCCCAATGGGTGTTGATAAATGGCTTTGGATAAATTTTTAGTTCTTTAATTTTAATTTCCAATAATGCTGTGGTCATCAGTAGGCTGTAGAAGATGGTATTGTGTTTGTATTCCATCTTCTTGTTATACACTTCCTTGAAATTGCAAGTATAGTCCATGCTAGATACATGTCTGACCTCTTCAAATGAGGACCTTTGGTCACATTTAATAATACAAGAGCTTTAATTAAATAAAATGATTCATTAAATAAATCTTGTAGAAAGTTATTAATACCATTCCAAAATGGCTTACTTTTAACACAATCAAAGAAAATGTGGTTCCAATCTGCATTGTGTACTTGCTCACATCTCCAACATATTCCTTTTATGGAAGAACTAATTTTACTGATTCTATCTGGGGTTAGGAATGTTCTGTGCAAGCATTTCCATAAAAAAAATTTCCAGCATTGTGTAAAGGATGTATATTTTATCGATGATAAGATATTTGTTTTAATATCTTCAGTTAACTGTATTGAGTGTCCTTTTGTTATATATTTCCAATATAAGGTTTTGGGTGTTGTTTTATAGTTTATCAATATTTTGTAAAATTTTGAAATACTGTTTCTCATGTCAAAGTCATTATATGATTTCATATATGCATTTCGTAAATGTAGATATTTCTTTAAATGAAGAATTGTTAATTATTCTACTTAAATCTTGCAAATACGACAGAATACTCTGTAAAGTTAGCCAGTCCTGTTATGGAATTTTTTATGTTGTTTTTATTACCTGCATATCTAAAACTTTTAGTTCTTTGATACAGTGGAGCCAACAAACAAATCCTTTTTGTTCCCAGGAATTAATAATTTCTCTATGTATTTTATGTGGAAAGTTCTTTGTGACTATAAATGGTGTTAAAAGATCAAACCAGATATTTAAATCTATATTTGCATTAATAATTTTCCTAAATGAGTCAATGTAATAATTAATCATACGAGTTTTAGTGGGTTTAGTTATGTTATATTGCATACTAATACATAATATGTGCCATGGCAAATTGCTTTTATCTATTTGAATTTTTTTTTTGTAAATCAAATTCATTTATTGATATTACAATTAGTAATTCTTTCCAATTTTCTGAGTAATTTGGACTTATCCAATCTGAGATTGTTTTAGATATTGATGCTTTCATATAGGTTTCTATATCAGGAAAGTTTAATCCTCCCTGTTTCCATGGTCTGATATGATGTATTAAAGCTATTCTGTTTCTTTTAGGAAACCATAAAAATGTTATTAGGCATGAATTTATTTCTTTAAGTATATTCCTTTTTGGTAAAAGCTGTATTGCCAAGGCTATATATTGGGTCTTGGGCAGTAAAACCATTTCTATTAACTGTAGTCTATCTTCAAATGTTAATATTATTTTGTTCCATTTTTCCACAGAGATTTTAATTGTACTGATGATATTATTGTAGTTTTTAGACTAATTCTTTATTATCCTTGCATAACTCCGTTCCTAGATATTTTAAGGTAGTTTCTTGTTTCCCTATAATGTGATCCCCCTTAGTCTGCAGTTCTTTTTTTTATTTAAAAAATGAAAATTATGATTTTGATTTATTGAAATGGAGTCCTGAAGTCATATGAAATTTGTCAATTAATATATCTAATTCTTCTAATGTCAATTTTGTATTAGTGTTAGTAATATGACATCAGCAAATAGCATTACTTTAGAACTGTATTGTTCATAAACATCTATTCCTTTGATTTTTATATTGTTACAAACTGAATCTTCCAATATCTCAATAGCCAGAGCAAATAGAATCAGTGACATGGGATATCCTCGTTTAA